>NC_033643.1:1761270-1801268 GCF_001540865.1 Ananas comosus | reverse complement strand
CCTTCCGTGCTTCCAGCTCGTTTTCGATGTTGCGACTTTCGAATCGTCGATCGGCTCCGTTAAACTTGATCTAGAGTATTTGAAGTACCTAGAAAATAAATTTTATGATTTTACGATATCATTTGCCTGGTAAACGAAGGGGCTCAAAATCAACGGCTGAAAATAAAAATCTTACAAAATGTAATAATATGAAATTAAAATTTTAAATCAAAAATATTGATCTTGTTTTATATAATATAAAGAATTTTCTATCAAAATTTCACGTGATTTGAATATTTCTACACTGTTAAACTTGCAAATGGCTCAGTATGGCCATTGAAATTTGTTGATTATGAGCCTATTCGATCACTAGGCAAATGATATCAAAAAATAATAAAATTTATTTTCTAAGTACTCCAAATAATCTAGATCAAATTTAACGGAGCCGATCGACGATTCAAAAGTCGCAACATCGAAAACAAAAAAAATAAATTTGAAAATAAAAATACCTCCGTGCTTTCAGAATTATACCAGACGCACTCAATTTATAATGTACCTCTCCGCAGATAAGGATCTAAGTTAACGAACATATAAGTGTGTTCGAACTTTAACTTTATTGAGAGCCCAATCTCGAGTGGATCTTCTTTTTTTTTCTACTTTTTGAAAGAGAGAGAGAGATAGAGAGAGAACCCATCTCGAGTTGGATCCTCCATTCACACACTGTGATGAGGATCATTTCGTGGACTCAAAATCAAATTAAATTAATTTAATTTAACTTGCCAATATCGTGACGCGGCGTAACGTGAACATTTCATGCACCGTAAACTGCTTTTGACGCACCAATAGCTCGTGTCGTACGTTTCACTCCCCAGGAGAATATATATATAATATATATATATTATATATATATTAATATATATATGATATATTAATTAGCTAGAATACTGCTCCAAAGCACCAAGAAAGTCGGTGCTTTTTTGAGTTTTTTAGGCCATTGGATGGAGAGATGTGAGGTTGAAATGATGGTGGTAGGTGGTGTAGGTGGAATATATTTGATCTAAAACTATTAGTAATCAAGGATAAATCCAATGGCTAGAAATCTAGAAGCCCAACAAGGGTAATACTTCTAAAAGTTATTTTAGCTCCATTCTAATATATATATATAGTAGGCAGAATACTTTTACAGTATCACCCTTGGGTGATACTTGTGGTTTTAACCATTGATCTACTTTTGATTACTAATTAGTCCTTGATCAAACACTAATTCCACTTACCACACCTAGCCATCCATCCCCCCCCCCCATAGCCACATCATCTCAACCTCACATCTCTCCATCCAAATGCTAAAAACACACAAATTATACTTGTATACTCTTTACAAGTATCTAGCTCTACTGCTATATATATAGTTATAATAATTATATATATATATATATATTATTATAGAGTGATGCTATATGCTATCAAAGCCGAAACCTCCGTGCTTCAAGCTCCGTTTTCGATGTTCGACTTTCGAATACGTCGATCGGCTCCAGTTAAACTTGAATCGAGTATTTGCAAGTACAGCGGAACAATAGTTGGCGACTTAAACGGAGGTTAGGGAGCTGGAGTAAGGATCACGCGCTATCCGGCGATCGAGAGCCGGGGCGAAGGACAGTTCCGACGAAGAGCGGCCAGCGAGCGCTTATTCCACGGCGTCGTAGCCAACCCCGGGGCAGGCAGGAGCACAGCGACCATGAAAATAAATTTATTATTTTACGATATCATTTTGCCTGGTAAAACGAAACGGGTCAAACATCCAACGCGGCTGAAAATAAAATCTTAACAAAATGTAATAATATGAAAGTAAAATTTAATGAAAAATATTGATCTTGTTTTATATAATATAAAAGAATTTTCTATCAAATTTCACGTATTTGAAATATTATCTACAGCGTTTATTTTGTTTTTTTTTTTTTTGTTTAAACTTTGCAATGGCTGTATGGCCATTGAATTTGTTGATTAATGAGGCCTATTCGATCACTAGGCCAATGAATATCAAAAATAATAAAATTTATTTTCTAAGTACTCCAATAAATCTAGATCAAATTTAACGAGCCGATCGACGATTCAAAGTCGGCAACAGCGAAAAACAAGCTGGAGCATGAAAGGCTCGTTCTTACTGTATAGCATAGAAACCTCACTCATATATATATATATATATATATATAACATATATATATATATATTAGTAATATATATATTTGCAAAGCTACTTATATAACTGCAATTGTATAGCAGTATTGGAGCCCTTGTACCATAGTTGTTTATCGAATGATGGAAGCATTCTGAATCGACGTTCCAACTCCGTCAAATATGTATCTAGAGTATTTGAAACGTCTAGAAAATAAAATTTCGTAAATTTTTTAATATATCAAAGTCCATCAAGCTGTGCATAAAAGTGAAGGGTCAAAAATCGAACGACGTCCTAAAAAAGGATGATCGATCCTTCAATCAAGATCGGAGTTATATGATCTTATCTATTATGAATGATTTTCTATCAAATTCAACAAATTCTGATTCCTTTACACCGTTTAAAACTAGGAGTATCTCATTACGGCCGGTTAAAATGTCAAATTTCTGACTCTCTTGATCGTAAGGTAAATGATGTTCGAAAAAATTAAAATTTGATTCTATAATTTTAAATAGTTGTAAATAAACATTTATCGGTTGGATCGCCATTCGAAGCTCTATCAATCTAAAACAACTATGAGTACTGAGGCGTGATCGTATCATATAGATAGTAGCGACCCTATATAATTATATATATTATATATATATATAATATATATATATATATATATTATTTTATTATCTTTTTTTTTTGCCTTTTTGGACGTCCTAATATCAGACAAGACAGTGAAATTAAAAGCATTACATAATCTCGTGATAGGTCGTTAAAAAAAAAAAAAAAAAAAAGCACTTAGCTGTAGGTTAATTTAAGTTCATTTTATAAAAAAATAATTTATAAGTTTCTGCCCATGCTGCAAGACACTGGTGTTCATCGATCCAATCCAAAAGTTTAAGTTCGTAAGTTCGTCTCCAGTAAATGATATCAATTCTTACCTTTTTTTTCTCTGGTAATTATTTACTGATCAGTAATTTTGTATCTGAATTCGTTGTAGATTAATTTGCGTAAGACCAGAAATTCGGAGATTCAATTACGAAGACTTTGTGAGATAGCTTTCACAAGATGGAAAATGGGACTATCAAGGACCGAGCTAGAATAAATAAATGCTATTAAATAACAGTTATTGGAAAATTGAGCACATGAGAGATAGTGATCCTTTGAAATAGCTATCATAAAATAATAAAAAATTAAAAAGGCATAGGTGACGTCACATCCAATCATCGTCAATGACGTCATCTTTTGTAGTGTAGCGTGCCACCTAAATGTTCCCACGCTGCGTATGATTCACACAACCTTATCCCCCAGTGTCACTTTTTCACATCACTTCCCCATCTATAAAACCCTTCGTTTTGACTACCTAGCTCCCTAAGTTCCAAGTGTTTCCAACCCCCACAACAACGAGAGTTAAGGGGGAAAAAAGAGATCTAGTGAGTTAGGGAGAGAGAGAGAAATAGGAATGGGAACTAATGAGACACAAAGGGCACTAGAAAACCATAATTCGACGGCGGTCGGCGAGCTGATCAGAGGGTGGCGGTCGGCGGTCAAGCTCGAGGAGTTGCTACGAGAATTTTTGCCCCCGGAGAACCTGGGGACGGATTCTGCCATCCTGGCACTTGTCGCAGATATTTTGGGCTCGTTTTCGAAAACGGTTAATGCTTTGGATTCTGAGAGGCAGGGCCAAGGGTCGCATTTCAATCGCTCAGCACGATCGACTCGGAGGAATTGGCGTGGAAGGAGAAGGTATATATGTCTATGTACATCTCAAGAAGTATAGAGTGATCAAAATTCTTGTGTGAGAACTTTTGCGATTCTATCAACACTGCTAATTTAATCGCCTTTAATGATCGACATCATATCGACTTAAAATTATCATATTACCGATGATCGCTATACTTGTACGAGTTCGCATAACTATTACGCGTCAGGTAAATAACTTTCTCCTCTTTCTAGGGTTCATCCTTACGAGTGTACGAGGGTGCTAACAAAGACAATGGATGATGGATTCACATGGCGAAAATACGGGCAAAAGGAAATCCTTAATTTGAAGCATCCAAGGTAACAATTCCTCACGATCATCCCTAGCACAATCAAACTTTGTTCATGTAACTCTACCAATACAATTATTATTCAACAGTTTCTTTTGCAGCTTTTGAACTATGTATCTTCTTCTTATTTTAGTTTAACTAATTTAGAATTGGATATATGAAATTTTGTCAGGAGCTACTTCAGGTGCACACACAAGTATGATAAAAGATGCCCAGCCACAAGACAAGTTCAGATCTGGGAACAAGACCCCTCCATGCTTGAGATCACTTACATTGGAGAACACACATGTAGAGATCTCCACAACTCTTCTACCATCACCGACATCGTCGACTCAAACGCTACGACAACAACAACAAATCATAATGATCATAATGATCAAAATGCTCCCCCCTTCTCTTCCTCTTCTTCTTCTTCTTCTTCTGCGTACTCATCGAAAGAGGCCTCCCCCTTAACATTTCCGGTTCTGCCTGATATAGTAGGATTCGATCCGGTCATGCCGATCGCGCAACTTGCAAGTTTTGCGTCGGAAGTTTTACCCAGTGTGCAATCTTCTACCGGCTGCTCTGATGCGAATTTCGATGAAAAGTTCTTGGAAGTCGACGATATACTCGGCTTCGATGATCAGTTTGGGTTATTTTTAGATTAGAGTGGTTTATATTAGGTTTTACTAGAAAGGATTATAGGAGGGTTTTGTTTTTTAACTCCTAGTAGAGGGACTTTAATTTTGTTGCTGATTTGGGACTAGATGAATCAAAACTTACTAAAGAAGGAGAGGAAAAACTACAGATGTATACCATACAAATAAATGAAGCACAACTTAGTTTTCATTATTTGCAAAATTTGAAATGTGGAAAGGGTAAGATAAAGCAGCTTTAATTATTTCCATCATCAAGTAGCTAGCTAGATATTGATGCTTTGTGAATTAAACAGCCCTTAAACTTCATACCACATAACTGCTTACATTTTCGCTAACTTTAATCTCACGAAAGAATATATCCATAAACAAAAACTTCATAACACCTAATCTCACAAAAGAACATATTCATACTCATAAACTTCATACCCCAGTAACCGCATAATGTTTCCACTAATTTTAATCTTACAGAAGAACATATTCATACGAGACATTTCTCAAAGTCTAAATAACAGGACAAAGAGAAACACAAGAGCATGAAAATTTATTATACACTATACTTATTTCGCTAAGCCGGAGCTTCTGCAACACTACTGTTCTACTAAGTACTAACACCGATAAAGAAATTAAGCACAAGTTGAAGTCTCCTGAACAGCTTGTCGTTCCAATTATGGAATATTGTTTTTGACCTTAATTAGTATCTAAACCTTGAAGACGTCGAGCAGGAGCAGGTTTCGTTAGGAATTAAGTTGGTAGGGGTTTATAAATAGAAAGCCATTCACGCTAACATAGCTAACATCAAATCAGAGAAAGATACATTAAAGTTTAATCACTGTAAGGTAATAAAGTTCTACTTTCAATGAAATATCTATCGAATGGGTCAAAATTACATTTTCCTATTTCTAAGTCATAGTTTCAAACTTTCAATACAAAAAGCTGGTCAATTGCTCTCCAGGATCGATGAAATAGGGGTTCGATTCAATTCACTAGCATCTTTCAGAAAGCTACAGAAAGCAATAAGAACAAAACATAGGGACCACCACACAAAATTTGGACCAACAAAATCAATAATGGAACATGGAGTCCGCCAAGGACGGCTTGTCGGAATTCACATTATTAGAGCACTGAATTTGATTGCATCTCAATGTATCAAATCATAAGGCGTGAGCCCGTTTGGAAAGCTTCGAAAGATTCACATCTTACTGAAAGTAAAGAAAATAAAATTTATATGCCATTTCCTACTTCTATCGTTACTCCTATTTAACCCTGGTGCGTCCCAATGCTTACAGAACAACTTGTTTCAGTGCTATAAAAACTAATTTAGCCGCCGCATCATCTTACCATTCTTAAGCATCAAATCTCTTCTCTGGTGCGTCTCTGTGCTTACTGCACCTATTTCTCTACTATGAAAGCTAATTTACATGTCACATCATCATGCATCAAATCTATTCTCACTGTCGCCCCATGTCTTTATAATAATAATAGTCTATTCTAGGTGAT
Organism: Ananas comosus; assembly: GCF_001540865.1. Taxonomy (NCBI): domain Eukaryota; kingdom Viridiplantae; phylum Streptophyta; class Magnoliopsida; order Poales; family Bromeliaceae; genus Ananas; species Ananas comosus. The sequence goes on along the minus strand of NC_033643.1, from coordinate 1,794,939 downwards.
GTGACTACCATGTCAATCATGCATTTAGGAAATTAAGGAGTTGGACATTGTACAATCCAATTTGTAAATAAAAATTAAAATTTGACATATGAACCGCAGCAAAAGTGAAGTTCAATGACCTAAATGCAGAGTTTCATTGGAATCTCAGAATATTTCGGAGACGGAAAATTCATGAGCTAACAACAAATGTTATAATGCTTTTGGCAACTCAAATAACCAACCATAAAACCATTGGACAAATAGGAAGAGCTAGGGGCAAACAACAACATGTAGGCGACATGACGAGATGCTTCAGAAATTATACACAATCTTCACAATTAACCATAAAGGCTTTCTCCATACTTATATGTTTCGATGATTCTAGTATGTCCGGCTAGTAAATAGCACGATGAGTACAAACGAATTAAAAAACTTCAAGTCGCACCGATATAACCCACGGGTAATTCAAAAGTGATAACTTATTAGGCCTATGTGGGTCATTTCTCTTACACTCTTTCACTACCTGTTGTACTGATCTCTAAGATGGCTACTAAAGAAAGGAGAAAGCAAACTCTTTGGCATCTGGATAATGAGCAACTCTCATTGGTGAATCCAACAAACTGTCGAATAGCCTGATGAAATGGGAACCATAAATAAGAGAATTGCATGGTGAAAAGAGTAGAAACATATTAGTTTTACCGAGGCCATATGTAGGATGGAGGTGGATTAAAAGGATTATAATTCTATGACAGAATCAGAAAGATTTGATGAAGATCAAGCAATTGTTACCTTAGCAGCTAGTTCTCCAAGCTCTGTTCAATGCTTGGGCCCTTCTGGTCACCACCAGTTCGGAAGTGAAAAACATACAAAGATGCAATTGCTCCACTGCAGAATAAAATTTTCAGTCAAATCTTTGTCTCTTATAGTAATACAATTCAGAGGGTGGGTGGATATTAGCAAAGACAGTGAAAGAGAAGCTTGCGTCTCATGTAGCTGAAAGAAAAAAGATAATTAGGGAATGACATAAAGCAATTTAAGCATCCCCCTACGGTGACCCTCAAAATTTAATTCAAAATTTTTAAAAAATAGCATGGCAAGTAGAAGCACTATAATGTGGGATGACGGCCAATTTGGTAGTATGTAGTTGTGATTATGTGATTGTGGCCTATAAGTGCAATGCACACAGCCAATGGTAGTTTTAGCTGCAGCACCTCCTTTTACATAGATAAGTTCTTATACCATCACAAACAAATTTATGTACTTAATTATCAACCAGAGAGAATGCGATCAAGACAAAGAAACTCAAGTTTGCAAACCTGATGAGGAACATGAAAAAGGTTGAAAATGACCAATCCTGCAAGGAAAACGTAATTCGTGAGAACAGAAACAGTTTTAAGAAATCCTTACTAGAGAATATCACCAAATCATTGCTTAGTGATTCCGTGATTCAGATATAAAAAGTGTACCTGAAAGAATATAACCAATTGCCTCAAGAAGATAATGATCGCAATTGCTGCAAAAATAGAAGTTAGATGAAGACATCAAGAATAAAATGGATGTACCACAAATTTTAAATACTTGTTTTTGCAGGTTCTTTTGGAATTGGAGTTATGATCATAATAAATAGATGTGTAAATCAATACTAAATTGCGTAAACCACAAATAAATGAACTTGGGATCCTATCCTGAGTACAATCTTTGAATCTACAAGTTCAGTGCCACTATCTTCGTGCACTTTCTCCACGTTAGAAACACTCGCATTATTGAAATCAATGTACTGCGAAGCAACACTCAAAATCTGACACTTGTGGAAGACAAGAATACGGTGCAACTCAGAAACTAGAAAACTCAATATACAACGAATGTACTTTTCACTTTTCTTAGACTCAGGCTATTCTTTTCTTGTCCATGGAGTTTCAGCTGACATTAAAGTGTATTTATTCATCACTAAAATGGCAACAACGAGAATCAAATTTTGCCCTTTGAATCCGCGTTCCATTGACAAATGCTTATCCACTTAGAGTGTGTTTTTAGTCTATTCATTAACATGATATATTCTCTCAATATGTCTTCACTCATAATAACAAAAAGGAAGCAAAATGACTTCTCCATGTGCTGCTTTGAAGACCTTAGTTATTTTTCACCCCATTTGACATGACACTTTTGATGTTTCTCACTTCATATTGGTCAAACACCATCTTTTTCAACTTAAATACAAGGATCAATCTTGTTACCAAAAGCAAGATCTCCGTTATTATACAAATCTTTCACTAACACGGAAAACATCGAAACAAAGATGACAGCCAACAAATGCTAAGTATTGTGCTTATGGCCCTATCTATCCTTTCTACAGGGCATTTGCTGAATAGCAAGATAATAGTTCTTTCTTGTATTATTCCCATCTTATGTAATTAACAAAGCTCTTTGACTCCTTATTAAAAGAGCGCATAATTTGAAGAGCCAACTTAGATGAGAAATCCTTGGCCATTATCCAGCATGATAGGCATCTAACAAACTATATAATAAGGCAAATCATGGAGATCTAGGTAAGAGGCACCTATAATTCCAAGATTCATGGATGTCCATGTAGTTTCCTAGATGCTTATGTCAGTTGGCATTCCACAACATAAAAAACATATTTGTAAATTATCAGAATTAGATAAATGTACCTCCACTAACAAGGTATCAATCAGTTGCCTTAGTCTCTTATTCAAAAGTTCTTTCCAGCAAAACTTTCATTATGAATCAAATAACCATCTTAAGCATGATAAGATTTATTTAGGACACATGATATAAATCTTAAAGCACTGTATTTAGGAAAGTTACTACTTCATGTATTCAACTAAGTGTGTTTTCTTACTATTCCTAAGAATACGACCGAAATATGCTTCATCAAATTCTCTTCTTCGACAATAACCAGATTTAGAGAATTATCTAATATCAAGAATTGCGCAGTTTCTATGCAAGAATTCCAAATCAGCATGATAATCCCCGTACAGCTTCATCCTCCTACTAGACCACTTTAAATCATAAGATGAGAATTCACAAGGAGCGAAACCAACTAACCAGCTTGCCCCTTCAATAGAAGAGGAGAAGCACACCCACTTCTCCATGATCTCAAACTTGCTATGCTTAAGGCCAAAAGTGCAGTTCCCAGAACAACACCGAACCGAATGGCAGGAATACTTCCAGTTAGCATAAAATTAAGAAACCCTCCAACAGCAAGAAAGGAACCTACAATAAATAAAGCAAATATATATTTTTTTCAACATGCCCTGATAAAGAATAAAGCAATAGAAAACAACTTCATGAACCAAAAGATTCCTATCTTTACACATGTTAACTGAATGAAACAATTTCATCTCATACCAAAAGGAACTCCAACATGATAATCACGAACTTGTGACATGCTTTTTAGATCGCCAAGTGACTTGAAAGTTTCCAATATATCCTTAACCGAGTCAGGAGACTTCTCCGCTGCCATGCTAAGATATTGTTGACCTTCCTCGCCAACTTCTTTCAGTATTACACCCAAGTCCTTTTGAGCCTTATCTGTTTGAATCTTCAGCTTCTCAGATGTTTCCAAGAGCATCTCAACGGCCTTTTTGGAGTATATTTCGTAAGCCTCAGCTGATTTGGCTTTCATTTTCAGGGCTTCAGCTTTAAACTGTTCGAGCGTCTGCGCCCACTCTTCTTGAGACACCTCCGATTTTATTTGAGTCTTATCTTTGTCAATCTCCACTGGAGCGTCTTCAAACTTCTGGAATCAACATAAATTATCTTCGGGCATAAGAATTGTATTGCGTTATGGTATTAACTGAAGATCTACGCAAGTAATATGTAACATTACTTAGTGAAACAGAAGTTACAGAACAACTAAAATCTCTATCAAACATTTGGTCCATTTCATTCGAGAATAAGTTTCTTACTATCTACAAGGGGCTGTTGGCCCCTCATCCGCTTCCCCTTCCTTCCGCTTCTGCTTTCAACAGCAGCAATCTTAGCAGAACATTTGGAAACTAGAAAATTCTAAAAACTCTGCTGCAGCATGGAACAGAAACAATCTTCTGAACCTCAAAAGCAGGAGTTTAATTTCAGCAGCTTCTAATTCCGCTGTGAAAGAAGCTGTCGACGACATGCTAATATAGGGCACCTCATATTGCCATCGTCTCAAACAAGTGTACTTAATTAGAATCGTACATACCTAGCATTCAATACAGTCATTATCCCCAAAAATTTGACCAAAAGGGGGTAAAATACAAGTTTATGCACTTCAATTGCGATAATTTCCTACTCAAATCCTAGTAGAACAACAAAACGCACACCAATATTTCCACGATTATGCGATCAACAGAAACACAAAAGAGGGCTCAAAGAGATCTAAAGAACCTACTCACCGATTCCTCATTAGACGCCGCGAAGGAGACGATCCGAGAGAATCGGCGACGCGCGGAGACGACGACGCGATGCGGGGCCTGGGACGAGCACAGCGCGCGGCGGCGGGGCTCGAGGTGGAGGAAGGGCGAGTTGGAGAGGCGGGGGAGCGGCTCCGTCCCTCGAATGCCATGGAGAAGAGGCGTAGGGTTAGGATTAGGGTTAGGGCTTCGGAGGGAGGCGAAGCTGTGGAGAGAGAGCGCCATGGCGACGAGGATCGAAGAAGAGGAACCGAGAAAGGGAGGAACAAATATGGCGGAGTACTCGAAAGAGCAAAAATGATGCGCTCTTATTAAGGGTTTTAGGGGTTTTTCTGCGGACGTTTGGATACAAAGTGGGTTGTAGAAAATATAGTGCGAACATCCTAATTCAGTGCCACGTGTGAGATGGCTCCGTTCTTTGCTTGCCACGTGGGAAGTCACGCAGTTTAGGAGTGCAAATTAGTTAGTAAAAATAAAAATTATCTTATGCCTCGCTTGATATTTATTATCGTTTTATTTTTTAAAATAAATAATAATTTATTTGAAAATTTTAAAAAATAAAAATACTGTTAAATTTTTATTTTTGTATTGCTAAGTAAATATTCTTGATGAAATAACTATAAATAATTTTTTGTTTATTTCTATACATTTTAATTTACAAAATCCTATTTAAGAAAATTGAAAAATAACTACGATACCAAATAAGACCTTAAAATTTTACTAAATTAATATCTCTTCTTTTAAGTTGTATCCGAAAAATCAAAGACTCGGATCCTTTAAATACTTAGCGACGGTTAAAATTGATGCGAATGCCAGGAATTACTTTCTTAATATTGTGTCATGAATATTAATTATTAAATAGATGATTATAATTTCTAGTTATTTAGTGTAAATAATTTGCAAATGTAGATAATTGAACCATCAACTTAGCTGATAAAAAAATTACATTCGTAAACGGTGAACTTAAAAACTCAGCCGAAAGAGTTTAGAATTAAATCTGATGCCGTATTATCCACACAAAAAAATTGTTCTGAGGCCGATCGACAACTTATTAAGTAGCAATGAATCTTGCGGAGTGATCGTTGTGCAGCGCACAATGTTAATTTGCATTTCAAAATAATCTGTGCGATACGACAGGTAGATAATTAAAATATAGATATTTTGTAATTGTTGAGAATAGAACAGCTGTTGATATATGGCACTGCGAGTTGTCCTTATCAAGGACGCATGAAGAGCAGCAAATGACGGCCGAAGGGCTTCGAGCGGCGAGCGACAAAAAAAGAGGGAAAAAGAAAAATTTAAAATCATACGTGGAGAAATCCATAACCACTCTGTAAGTGAGGTAAGGGAAGAGGGAGCGACACCTTTGTTCGCTCAGGAGATTAAAAAAGTAAGAGATGGGAGGAAGAGAAAAAAAGAAACAAAGGGTTGAAAAAAATAGTTGTAAGAGAGAAAATAATTTTACTAAAACAAAAAAAAATAAAAAAAGTAAAAACAATAGTAAGCCCCACCACCCTCGAATGAAGATTGTATATTTATATAACTTTAGTTACGAGAATTTATATATAGATATAAATTTTGTAGCGCGAAAAAAAAAAAAAAAAAAAAAAAAAGGCTTTATTTATTGTCCCATAGTACGTACGTTGTAATTGTTTGCAGAGAATAGTGTGTGTTGTACGTACCCACATTGTCTCTTTCTCATATCCAAGGAGAGGAACATGTGCCTTGCTTCATTTGAAGAGCTTAGTGTGTGTAGTGTGTTTATCTGGAGAGGGTGATGCCTTGGGGGAAGGCACAAGTCAGCTTCTTATAAAACATCTTATTTCTTTTTAAAAGGTTTAACCAACGTACGTCGCTTTTTGAACAACTTTTCTACTGTGAGGAACGGAGTACTCCTGCTGTTTTAGCTATTTAGTCGCACGTAGTCATAATTATATTGTAAAATGTAGATGCATGTAGATCCTAATTTTCTATTCGGTTTGATGTATTTGAATTTATTTGCTACAGATGAAATTACATGAGAAGACCGACTCGATTGTAGCAGTCGGAGAGAATAATTTTAATACCTTTTCAAGCAGAAATTCCATCTTCTTCTTTTTTTTAACCCCACAAAGTGGATATGTAAACTCATCAATCCATATATGCAAACATGTAAAATTTTATACATACACTTCTCAGTTACATGCAAATCAAATAAATTATCTATGGTTGCAGCACTTTTGCTATATCCAAATTAAATAAAATACATATAATTAGAGTGAGGCTACTATACTATCGGAAGCACGGAGCCTTCCGTGCTTCCAGCTCGTTTTCGATGTTGCGACTTTCGAATCGTCGATCGGCTCCGTTAAACTTGATCTAGAGTATTTGAAGTAGCTAGAAAATAAATTTTATTATTTTTCGATATCATTTGCCTAGTGATCGAATAGGCTCAAAATCAACAAATTTCAATGGTCGTAGTGAGCCCTTTGCAAGTTTAACGGTGTAGAAATATCCAAATCATGTGAAATTTTGATAGAAAATTCTTTATACTATATAAAACAAGATCAATATCTTTGATTTAAAATTTTAATGTCATATTATCACATTTTGTAAGATTTTTATTTTCAGCTGTTGATTTTAAGCCCCTTCATTCACTAGGCAAATGATATCGTAAAATCATAAAATTTATTTTCTAGGTACTTCAAATACTCTAGATCAAGTTTAACGGAGCCGATCGACGATTCGAAAATCGCAACATCGAAAATGAACTGAAAGCACAGAAGGCCGATAGCATAGTAGCCTCACTCCATATAATTATACTGTGTTTATAATTATATCTAACCAAACGGTCCTTCTTGCAGTTTTCTCTTCTATTATTCGCAATGGACTTGGATTTATTGCTCTTTTACACATTTGGCCCATCCATACAACATTGCCCCATTAGCCTACTTAATATGGTGTGATTCCCACTTTCTAGGCCCATAATGCCCCATTAAGAGGCCATTTTAGTGTCCTAGTGAAATTCAAGGTGGTGTTCTTTTCGAGTGCGTGCATAAATTAACTTAAAATTTTTTATATATTAATAAATATTAATACATCAATAATATATAAAAATAATTTATGAGATAATTTACAGTACTTAGAATATACATCAAGGCCAACAAATAGTAGCCCCTTTTTATATATATATATATATATTTTACGGTACCTGCAATGTTACCTTTCCATCAAATCAAGTCAAATGTTGGATGTCAACGGCTATAAATTAGTCTCGTAATTTAATTTTTAATGAACTCTAACCTCTTTTGGGTCCCGTCGATTCGAACTGTCCAGTTCCATACCTAGCATTTGTCCACTAATTATGCCCCTAATGTGCTAATTAGCTTGATTAATCCCCTAGGCACCAAACCACCAAATTAAGTCCACAATTACGGTACATTTCGCACGCACTTTTTTTTAAGCTAATTCATTGCGCTTCAAAATACAACACAAATATCGACCGTGTCTAGCACAGTTGGTTAAAAACTGATGTGTGGCATTCGAAATCATAAATTTGAAATCTAATCATTTTCAGCTTATATTATTTCTTAAAAAATAGAACGAGCATCGTTTATGAATGAATATAAATTATTACAGAAACACGCACGCAATTTTCTCTTTAAATAAGATTCGAACTGCAAACTAATTATTCGAATCTAAACTTATCAATTAACTAATAGCGAAAAGTAGCGAGTGAGGGTTTTATTTTTCGCTCTGAAAAGTAGATGATGAAATAAAGCGAAAAAAGAAAGATTCAAATGAAGATTTTGCTTTGTGCAAGCCAAGAATCAACTTTTATCTCATAAAATGATGGTCATTGATTAGCTTTTTAAAGAAGATTTAACTTTAACTTTTTAGACATAATGCCAAAATTATTAGAATTAAAAATGTAGCCCATTGCATCATCCTACTTTGCTTAAGAAAAGGTGTATGGGTAATACTTGTATATTTATTTTGATTTTGTGATCTTTTCTTATATACTTTTATTTAAATATTTATTTTTTGGGAATGTTTTATTATGATTTCGAACAATCAAAATGCATGTAAAAATATAAGTAAAGTTGTCATATTTATAATATTTAGAAAATAAAAAATATAGGAGAATTTTGTAAACAGGCTAAAAGTTAGAAACATAAATGGATCCAAGTTGGTGGATCCGTCTTGAATGAAACAATAAATGGAAACTAAAAATAAATAAAAATATATATATCGGTTTCGAATTCGTTTTGATCTGCCAAAAAATAAAGCGGAAGGTAGAATTTTTTTTGTTTTTTGATTTATTTTGATATATTAAAAATTCACTTTCATTTCGACCTGTTTCGAAAGAATGATAAATAACAACGAAAAACAAAATAATCCGTCATGACTCCTTTTCGACCCGCCAAATAAAACAGAGCACGAGGTAAAAAACTCCTCCCACCTCTTGATGTGAAGAAAGTCTACTTTGTAGCAGCCGCACCGCATTATTTGTAACTAGTCAATAATTTTTTTTTCAAAATAAAATTATAATAAAATAATTTTTAAAATAAATAAAATAAAATAAAATATATATTTTAATTGATTAAAAATATCATGACACTAATGCGATAGTCACATTAAAAGTAGATCGTGATTGTACAATTTAATTTTTTTTTCTTATACAGGAAAAAAGTATAAATCGACGTAGCACAGGCATCCACGTGTCATCCACGTAGGATCCTACGTGGCTTATGCCACGTGTACACACTCACCCCTTCCCCAAAAAACACACTAAACACTCTCACTAGAGAGAGACCCCAGCAACAATGGCGTGAGAAAAAGCGCTCTCTCTCTCTCTCTCTCTCTCTCTCTCTAAGTTCTCTCTCTCTCTCTCTCTAAGTTTTCTCTCTCTCTCTTTCCTCGTTTACTAAAAAAAGCTAGAGAGAGAGAGAGAGAGAGAGAGAGAGAAGAAGCCATTATAGTACTCCGACAAAGCGCTCAGAGGCCCCTCTTCAAAAGCAAGCACTTTAGAGAGAGAAGCAACAACATCAACAACAACAACGAGAAGCTTCTCTCTCTCTCTCTCTCTCTCTCTCTCTCTCTTAGGGTTTCGTGTTCAGTGCACGGCTCTAGTGCTCCCATGGCGTATTAGCCCCCCAAATCGAGCGTAACATCCCCCAAAAATGAGGTACCCGGTCCCCCATTTCGTTTCCATCGTCGTCCTCCTCCTCCTCCTCATCCCCTGCATCTCCCAATCCCTCGACGCGCCGCTGAGCGAGGACCTCCTCGGCCTCATCGTCTTCAAATCCGACCTCGCCGACCCCTTCTCCAAGCTAGCCTCCTGGGACGAGGACGACGACGACCCCTGCGGCTGGGACGGGGTCAGCTGTAACCCTAGAGCCCGCCGCGTCGTGGAGCTCTCCCTCAGCGGCTTCTCCCTCTCGGGGAAGCTCAACCGCGGCTTGCTCCAGCTGCAAGCGCTGCGGAAGCTCTCCCTCGCGAGGAACAACTTCTCCGGAGCCCTCAACCCCAGGCTCGCCCAGATGGAGAGCTTGTGGTCCGTGGATCTCAGCGAGAATGCCCTCTCGGGCCCGATCCCCGACGAGTTCTTCGCGCAATGTAGGTCGATTAGAGCTCTCAACCTTGCTAAAAATGGTTTCTTTGGGCAGATTCCGGGGAGCTTGGGCTCTTGCTCGACCCTGGTGGCGTTGAATCTCTCGTCGAATCGGCTCTCGGGCGCTTTGCCGAGCTCTTTGTGGTCTTTGTACGGCCTCCGATCGCTCGATTTGTCGGATAATTCATTGGCGGGGGAGATCCCGTGGGGGGTTAATCGGCTTTATAATCTGAGGAGTATTAGTTTGAGAGGGAATCGGCTAAACGGTAAAGTTCCTGAAGACATCGGAGGATGCTTGCAATTAAAATCTATTGATTTCGGCGTGAATTTGCTTTATGGCAACATTCCTGAATCAATGAGGAACCTCTCTTTGTGTAGTTACTTGAGCCTGGGATCGAATTCCCTTGCAGGAGAAGTCCCTTCGTGGATCGGAGACTTGAGGAGTTTGGTGAGTTTGGATCTTTCAAATAATGGGTTCTCCGGAAGTGTCCCTGATTCAGTTGGCAATCTCATTTTCTTAAAAAGACTCGATTTTTCCGCGAATAGACTCGGCGGGAGCTTGCCGGAATCAATGGGCAATTGTAGAAGCTTAATAGAGGTCGATTTTAACTGGAATTCTTTGATGGGTAATCTCCCAAAATGGGTTTTCAAATTGGGACTGCAGAGGATCTCACTCTCAGGGAATCAAATGACCGGGGCTATCGAAGTTCCTTCTAATACTCAGCAATCTTTGACCATTTTGGATTTGTCTTCTAATGCCTTCTATGGTGGAATTCCGATTAATTTCGCGAGCATTTACGGATTAAAGCTCTTGAATTTATCGTTTAATTCGCTCTCGGGATCTATCCCCGTAAGCATTGGAGACTTGAAATCATTGGAAGTGCTTGATCTAAAAAAGAGCAAACTCACCGGAGAAATCCCAACGCAAATAGGAAATTGCTCTCTCCTAACATCCTTGTAAGTATTCCTCCTTTCTTATATTCCTTCAATTCATATCTCATTTAGATTTATGTGCTAATAACTATGTTTGGATCAGCTAATTTGGAATATGTTGTATCGTTCTCTCTTATTTTCAGTGAGTTGTTGAACTTCCCATCTATGAATAATTTTCTTAATAGTCCTTTATTTGTTTTTAACCCACCAAATCCCTTTTGTTTTTATGTTGTCAATTGTTAGCCGCTGTTCTGTGCCCACTAGTGTCTCACTTAGCTGTTTTGAATTTGTCCCTTTCTTCAGCTCAACCTGCACTCAGCAATTGTCCTTTAATATAATATAAAAATAATCAAAAAAATATTGATAGATATAAACTATATTTAGTGATTGCCCTCTTAGATTAGGTTGGCCACTAATTGTACTCGATTAGTTATTTTTCTCTGATCAAAGAAATTTCTTTTCTTGCTTACCAACTTGAAAATGACTGAAAAGCTCAATGCTTTGACTTTGTCAAATTCATCATCAACCATCTTTATCTTCTCTAGTTGCTGTTGTTTTTTTTTTTTTTGGCACTTAATTTTACAAACACTAAATAATTCTAATGTTTCTTTCTGGATGAAATTCTTTTTCATGTAGGATACTATCACAAAACAACCTGACAGGTCCAATACCTGCGGCTATGGCCAACCTAACCAATATTCAGATCATAGATCTCTCCTTTAATAACCTAACAGGCCCCATTCCTAAAAAATTCTCTGACATCCCCCACCTTATCTCCTTCAACATCTCCCATAACCTCTTCTCCGGCGACCTCCCTTCCGGGAACTTCTTCAACACCATCCCACCCTCCTCTGTATCGGACAACCCTGGAATTTGTGGTGGAGTCGTCAACAAATCTTGCCCTGGGGTCCTCCCCAAGCCAATCGTCCTCAACCCTAATTCCTCCTCCGCGAATTCTAATTCCTCGAACCCGGTTTTCTCCTCGGATTTCCTTAAACACAAGAAGATAATCTTTAGCATCTCGGTTCTCATTGCCATCGGAGCGGCCGCCCTTATCGCGATCGGTGTGATCACCATTACGATTCTAAACATTAGGGTCCGGTCTGCCGCGGCCCGTTCGGCGGCAGCATTGGCCCTGGTGGATGATTACTACAGCCGTTCTCCTAGTCATGATTCAAACTCTGGAAAGCTTGTGATGTTCTCTAGTAACGACCCGGACTTCAATTTCGGAGATCATGCCATCCTAAACAAGAATTGTGAGCTCGGTCGTGGAGGCTTTGGTACTGTATATAAAACCATTCTCAAAGATGGGCGTAATATGGCCATCAAGAAGCTCACCGTCTCGAGTTTGGTGAAGTCCCAAGAAGATTTTGAGAGGGAGGTAAAGAAGCTAGGTAAACTGAGGCACCCTAACTTGGTTACTCTTGAAGGCTATTATTGGACCCCATCTTTGCAACTACTTATGTATGAGTTTATCCCTGGTGGTAGCCTATACAAACACCTCCACGAGAGCTCGGGTTTGATCCACCTCTCGTGGCAAGAGAGGTTCGATACTATACTTGGTATTGCGAGGAGTTTAGCTCACCTCCATAGGATGAATGTAATTCACTACAATCTTAAATCAAGCAATATACTTATCGATGGGTCGGGTGAAGCCAAGGTTGCAGACTACGGATTGGCGAAGCTACTGCCGACGCTCGACCGATATGTATTAAGTAGCAAAGTGCAAAGCGCGCTTGGGTATATGGCACCAGAATTTGCTCTGAAAACTGTGAAGATCACCGAGAAGTGCGATGTCTATGGGTTTGGAGTTCTGGTTCTTGAGATAGTGACGGGGAGGCGGCCGGTGGAGTACTTGGAGGATGATGTGGTTGTGCTCTGCGATGTGGTGAGGGGGGCATTGGAGGGAGGGAGGGCGGAAGGGTGCATGGATGAGCGGCTCGGTGGGAAGTTCCCCGTGGAGGAGGCGGTGCCGGTCGTGAAATTAGGGTTGATTTGCACGTCACAGGTGCCGTCGAACCGTCCTGAAATGACCGAAGTGGTGAAGATTTTGGAGATGATAAGGTGCCCACAAGATAGCCTAGAGGAAGAACTGGGTTAAGCCGGTTCGGTTTCTTTTCGGTTTCTTATTGTTGAATCTTCTACAACATTAAGAGAGGAAAAAGTATGAAGAATCAGGGGCTTATGGGGAAACGGAATCCGGTTTCTATTTTGTTTTTTTTTTTTCCTTCCATCTTTTTTCTCTTTCAGGATGATGAGAAGAAGAAGGATATTGAGCTACTTCTAGTCGATAGGGTTTCATGTCGAATTATGTCGCTTTTTCAGTTTTTGCTCACTTTTGTTGCCATAGAGGGGAAGAGTGGTTCATGTTACCCCAATTATGAGTTGTGTATGATGTTCTGTAATACCGGATTCCTTTTCACCTTGCCCTAATATTTTGATTGATACTTAAGATTTGCACATCCTTTTAATGTTTCAAACATTTAAATACGTGTCGTCGAGTTGTGCGCGAATGATGTGGCCTATTGGACTCTATGAGTGAGGATTGGGAAACTAATGTTAGCAAAATCATCAACTGCTTAATTTTATGGCCTTTTGTATCTCAAAATGTAACCATACCTGTGTGCATGTAAAATTTCGGTATATGATAAAACCACATTTTGTATGACAATCTATGTACACATATGAAACTTCAGTTTCAAAAGGTGTTGTTGCATAACTTCATTCTCTTGTAAGGTTACATTTGTAATTTTCCTCTGATTGTCACCTAGACCATTCACAATCCTAGTTCATAACCAAATGAAATGAGTACACTACAACTGAGATTCTCTGCAGTTCATGTGATACCAATAAACAAATGCATAGATCATCATAATAAAGAGGTGAAAGTGCATAGAGTGTGTAAACTATTCAAATGTACACATTGAATATATATTAGAGGGAGAGAAGTGGTGGAGAGAGAATCATGCACCTTGGTAATGGTGTCCCCCAACAGTGGCATTCCTTTTGTTTTAATTATGGCTGCTCCAAAGCTTCATGTAGAAGCATTCAACTGAGATCCACTACCTGGAAAAGTTGTTTCCTTCACTTCAGAGTTCAGAGTACCACATTAGTTATGTTCATGAAAACTTCAAGAACACACAAGCAGTAATTTATTTTGTTCAAAAACTTTTGGAATATTCAATTAAGGCCCTCTTTGATTCAATTTCGTAAATAACTTCCTATCCAGAGAAGCAGTGTCGCATTTGTTAAATGAAATCTCTGAAAATTTTGCTTGGTGGATAGTTAAAATGAGATTGTGGGACTTACAAGTAAATTATAAATAAAGTATCATGCCTTTACAAGATTTTTTTTTAATAAAAAAAGAAAATCACTGATAATTTTTTTTACAAATTTATTTAAGAAGTGCTTTTAATACAAACGCTAACTTAGACCAATCAACTTTAGCTTAGACTGATAGGTTCTCAATTTGAAACTAAAAGTCTCCAATTTGAGTCCGAGGACAAACAGAATTTGGCATTTTCTCGCTTAAAAAACGTAGAAGCTATATATTACATGTGAATATATACACAAAACAAATAAATAAATAACTAAATAAATAAACTTCCCTTAAATTATGCAGTAAATTAAGGGACTAAAGGAAGGAAAGCACTTCATGTGATAAAGTCTTACTAAAGTCATCCACTATATGTCCAATGTTCTATGCCACATGAACCTTAATTATTCTCCAGCACCATATGTGACTAATAAACCAAAACTTTTAATAAACCTATTCTTTTTTACTGTGGAGAATATATTCAAACCACCTGTAAATTTACAAAAAAAAGAAGAAAACAACACACCATTTGCACCTTCAAAACAACACACCATTTTTGTTTCTTTAAACTACTCAAGATAACTATAAATAACAAGAGAATTTTCTCATGCATGTGCTTGTTTGATCCTCTAGTTTTTTTTTTTTTTTTAACTTTTTATTTTATATGCATATTAATACCTTATCTTTTTCATAGTGAGAATGAAACTAATTGAAACAAAGTGGCCAACACCCTTTTGTGCACATGGCTTACCTACTCTCTTTGTTCCCTCATCACAGCACTGCAGTGGAACAACATGAGCTGTTAATAAGCTTTTGCTCCTCCAAAAAGCACTTGCTATATATCAATGGCAAAAGAAAGAAAATAATTAATTTGGATTTTAAGTATGGTTTTGATGACAGATGAAAACCAAACAGAGAAATGCTGCTGCTTTGATCTTCTTGATCATCAAATGAGACAAAGGGTAACATTGTCTAGCAAAAAAAAGTCAAAACTTAAGTGGTTATAAAATTTGAGACAAAATTTCAGTAAAACAATAATAATAATAATAATAATAATAATAATAATAATAATAATAATAATAAACAGGACAATGTTGATCACACTGACAAGGTTTGACCTTAAAGAAAACCAATTAATAGTGCAAGTTCATAGGCCATTAGACTACAGGCTAAATGACAAAAGAACATAGATTAGTATAATTTCCAATCTCAACTACCCTAATGATTTTATTGTAATTTTTTTTTAAAAAAAAATGTTAGAAAGGACTTGCTAGTAGTGAAAAATTATTCACTCTAATGGCATTGGGCATAGGCTGCAAAAGTCCCTGCTTGCCAGCTCATCTTGGCTCTCATTGAAAACATACATTGATTGATTTTGTGAAGTGGTGGTGCCCCTAGAGAAACCCTAAACCCTAATTAAAGGATGGCATTATTTCTTAAACCTAGTCCATCATGTTAATCACAAATTGCTTAGAGATCTGCTGTCCATTTCATCTCTGTTCTTATGATTAATTGCTTATTAAGGAAATAATATTTTTTGGTAGACATTTGAAGTAGATATGAGACACAGGTTTGATTTAAGAAAATAACTTTCTTTCATTAGACCTAAAATTTCATTTGGTATTGAGATCCATAACAATAAAAGTTAAAATAGAGTTGGGATAAAAGCATATAGCAATATGTTTCTGCATTTTTATGAAATCGCAGAAAATAAATATGTGGAAAGCAATATAACGTATGAAAAGAAATACGATATTTTTTTTATTATAATTTTTTACCGCATGTAACACAATCTTTCTACAATTTCAAATAAAATCTTAGCGGATTATAAGTAGTACAAACTTTAATAGAGCCACAACATTCTAACCTCAGTCTCAAGATGCCCAAAAATATTGTAAATGATGCGAATAATTTTACTCAAATAGCATTTTAGCAGAAACACGGGTCACATTGTCCTAAATCTCGATCTCAAGGACTAGGACTCACGCGGTCGCTCTCGGTGCGATCAAGCATATGAATAGTAACCTTTAAAGCCTAAATTAGGTAGACCAAATTCCATTCCTTCATTCTTACATCAACAACTTCATTAATCATTGAATTGAAGAAGAACATATTTATTAATCATTGAACTAAAGAAAAGAACATCACTCCTACCTTATAGAGCATTTAAAAGCATAACCCTGCTTTAATTTACAAAAAGCAAATCTCAAGTACCAAATTTCACAATTTACAAATAATATGTTGATATAATAAAGTCCAAAGATAAAAAGGAGAGGAACCAAAGTGCGCATGGACCCAAGCTAGCCCCACACTGCTGTTTGATGAAGCGCTATTGAGAAATTCTATTCGAAGCGCTTCGACATTTCAATTTTGAGCTACAAAAATCACAGTTCTATAACCGACGCCAAACAGTATCTGATGCCTTGTTTAGTAATCGAAAGCAAACAACAATAACAACTACACAAATAACCTGATGATGAAACATTGAACTCAATTTACGACGAAGTCTCGTAACCCTATCAAATTCAATATATGGTAGGTACACCCCTAACTTTTTCTAGTAATGAATCCTGATGTTGCCCATGTACCAAGCAACAAATAGCACGAGAAACCAAAATGAATCTATTGTACAAAGTACTATCAAAAACAAAAACAGTTCTTGTTATATAGCCTCGGCGTATGTTTAGCATTGCCGTTGTGTGTTTTCAGCATCCAATCCACCTGAGGCTGCGGCAGCACCTGAGTAAATTGTTTTAAGTAATAAACTCCTCCGCCTCCTCCTCTTTTAGAAAGGATCTCGCAATGTTTCCTCCTTTTTCCTTTCTTTTCAAAGCTAATCGTCCCAATCGACATCCCAACCGTCTTTGTTGCTGTTGTTGCGAGACCTCGACGAGAGGCCATTCGTAGAAGCACTTCCTGCAGGTGCTTTTTCTGAAGCCTTTACTACGGCTTCTTCCTCATCCCAATCGTCGTCCCAACTGTTCTCCCACCCATCGACACTATTTGCATTCTCCATGACTGTTGTATCTGTCTGAGGGATTCCTCCCATCTCGAGTTGCCTATACGGGACGCCCGTATCAGCCCTCCGCCCCCTACTAAATTTACAACAAGCCCATACACCTCCGGCTATTATCACAGAGAGAATTAGTAAGTAGGCACCGTAAACTGGAGTGAGAAGTGTCGCGTAAGAAGCGAGCCACTCAAAGGGAATCCCGTTTGAAATGGACGGATTAACATGAAGAGAGCACTCTCCTTTCCCAGCCTTTAAAACAATCTCTCCACTACTTGAACTACTTAGCACTGAAATATTCACCTGATGCAGTTGAGAATGGAAAAATAATATTGTATCAATACGAGGTATAAAACTATAAATGGTCTATCCTAGAGAACATAACACAGATTGGGAAGTACGGTACAAGGTGCTGCAGAGTAGAGTAATATAAAACAAGTGCAACAGAGCTACAAAGAGGAAGCTAGTTCAGGTGAATTTGTAAGTACGAACACGTAAAAGAAAGTAAAGTCATCAGGCAAAAAAACTAGAACTGAATAAGCCAGTTCCCAGTAGATTTCATTGTGAATCATCATTAGGGGTAGACAACCTAGCAGTTTGCCAAAAAGTCACAGCATAGTTAGATATGAAGTGTTTCTAGAATGACCAACAAGACAAGCTGAATCAAGAAAGTTACCATATGCAACTACATACTATTATGGAAAGTTATAACAACTAATAAACATAAACCTTAGTGGAAGTAAGAAACCATATGTCACGAAACATATAGATGAAACACAAACATCTTGTGTTGATTTACTAAGAAGACTATGAGAAGTGATTACTACATTGAAACTGGGGAAAGCATCCAAATGCGTCATTAACACTGAATTGTGAAGAGACTCGTCTTTGTGCTAAATTCTAACTTGAATATATGAAGCCAACCACTGGCTTCCATTATGGAAGCTCAATCTTCCAGGTGGATGATACAGATGTTAATGTATTCAAATTTGAAAGTAGAAGTTTAATTGTGAAACTGCCATTTTAATCACTATAAATTTGGGGGAAAAAGACCTGAAGTAATATTTGCATCCAGCCACTGTGAAAATAATTTTGTTGACTGTATTGCATGATATTGCTAATAAAGATATTAGTTAAGAATGGATTATTTTGAATATAGATCTGCAAGAATCCAAATATTTAGTCTTACAACTCAACAAAAAAAAAGAAAAAAAGAAGAAAAAGAAAAGAGGAGACGACTCAAACCTGTTTTGAGACTTGCTTGGATAGTTCAATATGCTTGACAACAGTATTGTTTATAACAAGAGTGACAAAAGGTGGCGACTTAATATCCACAGGTATGGTATTCTTCCCCGTATTCTGGACTAAGAGGTATAATTTGTTCAAAGCTGCAAGAAAAGATAACAACAAAAGAAATCTTTTGCTATAATTAATTAAGAAAACTAATTGATTCAAAGAAATAAAAACATTTAAGAATGACCAATTGATTCGAAGTTATGTTGTGCAAAGGCTAAATTGCACTTTTAGTCTCAAACTTTAAGGCCCATGACACTTTAGTCGTCAAACTTTAATTTATTACAATTTTCAGCTCAAACTTTCTAAATTGTTGCAATAAATCTTATAGTCCAATTTATTTGATTAAATACTGATATTTTGCTAATGTGGTAGTGATGTGGCTTCTTAGTAATTACCACATTATCGATTATAATACTACCACATAATTACTACATTACCGATGCATCACTATTTAACCAGCTAAATTTGACTGTGAGACTAAATTACCACAATTTAGAAGGTTTGAGCTAGAAATGGTAACAAATTAAAGTTTGAGGGCCAAAGTGTGACGCACCTCAAAGTTTGAGGACCAAAAGTGCAACTTAGCATTGTGCAAATATGTTGACGATAATCAATTAGCATTATCACAAAGCAACAAATACAAGATAAGAATTCTTAGAGCATAGTTCCAATTAAACAGAAATTTATCTTCAAGTAACCTCTGAAAAGAGAAACCCATCTCAACTCAACTCAACATTTCTAGCAGCTAGGCTGCATAAACTAATACAAATATTAAAAACTAAAGACAAATAATGGATCTATCTTATGAATTGCTTTTTCACACTTAAAAATTATTTTGTACTATGACCTCCTCTAATAAATTGGAAATAGATCTTTCATTATCACTTATGACGATGCCATTTTCAGCCTGCCTCTATCTCTCCAAATTTCTCAAAGAGAGTGATCTAAGCTTTCTTAAAATAGAGAAAAGAAGTAAAGATGTCCCCAAAAATTGAAGGGGATAGGAGCAACAAAGGAAGAAACAGGGCAAATAGTCTGGCAATCAACAACTAAAGTACATTGTCCAAGTCTCCAATAATCACTATAATAGTAGGAAAGCTGCCCAAAATGTGCCAGAGTTCAGCGTTGCATGTAAACTCAGCAATATACATTCAAAATCACTAGTGCACTTTATTCACAGTGAATTTGTGGCTAATAGGTTTTTTCCAAGAAAACATCTGATAAGCTAAGTTGAAAACAAAAGTTTATCCTGTTTGAAGTAGAGTCAATTATCTTACGTGTGTTAGAACTTACAACAAGTGATGAATTTTGTACAATGATGCCAACAGGTTTAGGACCTCAACCCTACTAAGAAGAAAATCAATGACGCCAAAATTGAACAAGAAAATATCATAGACATCTCCCAATAGGCAATTCACACTTATTAGACTCGATTGGGCCATGATTATATATACTTGTTGTGCAGTACCTTGAATCTTAACCATGGCTATCATGACATCTCCCAAGACTTGCAAACTCTGTACCAATACCTAGCACTTAAACCACTCTATCAAGTTAAATGAAAAAAAAAAAAACCACAAGAATGTATGAAAAATGCTCTTAACCTCTTTGCTCCATTAACCAACCTCAAAAAACATTCTAATAAACATGATACAAGTCATTATACATGTACAAGGTTGCAGCAATTCATCATAATAATGATATTGTTGACTTGATCAAAAATGTTCTCGAATTTAGCAAGGACAAAGCTCCGCAAGAAATAATCAAGAACACTACAAAAGGATTACAGATGAAAAGTTTGTTTGATAGCAAGTTTACTTTTCTAATAAAAGTTTATACAAATTAACCCAATGAACCAGAATGAAACTTACCATTACCATAATGCTTGAGACAAGCGACAAACTTTTCATCATCAATGCGACACTTCTCCACCGCCGCATCGCACGTTTCCTCCTGAATCTTATCCGTAATTTCGGTTTGTTTCGTATCTTTATTATTCTTTCCATCGTCCCCAGTACTCGGCAGTGGCGGTGGCAGCGGTTTCTGTGTTTCCGGCTTGGCGGGCGGTACCAAGGTCGGATCTTTATTCCCCGGTCCAACAGGCGGCGCCAAGCTCTCCGGGCCACCTTGCTGTTCCGTCCTCTCCGGCCCACTCGGCGGCGCCAAATTGGCTCCCCGTGGATCCTTACTTCCCGGTCCACTCGGCGGCGCCAAAGTCACCGTTTGATTCTTCCCATCCTTATTTTCAGGGTTTATAGACGAATTAGAGCTATCAGAAGCATGAATTGGTGGACTACCCTTTCCCGATTCGGCGAGATCGCTCTTCGGGGGAGGGCTCAGAGTAGGCGACGTAGGAGCCTGAAGCGGAATCCCGAAGAATCCACAGTTCACAAATCCGATGCAAATAACAGATCTCGTAAAAATAAACAAATACCAAAGAGAGCACAAGACACTTACCGCGCCATCAACCAGCAAAACCCTAGAAGACGCGCTCGATGCTCCAACAACGGCGGAAACGAAGAGGATCGCCACAAGGAACCTCTCCATTCGCGGCGACGCAAATCACCTCAGGGATGTGGCGAATGGGGGTTCCAAGGTGAGGCGACGATGGCGGGCATAATCGGGCGAAAGCAGGGCAGGGTTTCCTAGGGTTTGGGTTAGGGTTAGGGTTTGGAGTGGATGGCGATCTTGGGAACAGAGACGAGCGGGGGAGGACACGACGACGACGACGACGACGAGGACGACGACTCGGTGGGGTGTCACGCTTCGTGACTCGGTCGAAGAAAATGGCTTGGATGGCGAAGACGAAAAGCGCTTCGAAAATACCGACGTTACCAAATTCTCTGCGTTATCCTCCCGCTTGAGTAAAATTACAATACAGTCCCTAAACTTTTGTTTGGGATGTTTTCAAATAAAGGTTTAAATTTTAAACTTTCATTTAAAAAAAATTTAAAGGTTATTTTTATAAAAATACTATTTAGATTAATTGCTGAAGATATCAACATAATATAATGTGAGACCCCAGATAGTCCTATATATGAGATATAATAGGGCTAAACTCTTAACCCGGCTTAAGCATTTTGGGTGGTGGCAAGGCCCAAGAGGTTAAGAGAGTTAAGTGTGCTAGGACGGGAGTAGTTCTAGGATGGGTGACCCCCTGGAAAGTCGGGGCGTCACACACAAGGACTACCCATGCATCTTATTATAATTTCATTTTATAAAAAGTTAATTTGTACAAAATACATATATGAAATTAAGGGCGCGTTTGGTTCTGATTAGTTGGAAGTAATTTTCCGTCAAATTATCGTTGTTTGTTTAATAAAGAGTGAGTGAATTAGAAATTATAATTGGTCCATCTACTTTACTACAAATTTTCATAGTGGCATACAAAAAAAATAAAAAATATAATTAATTCTTTTATTATTTGCTCGTATCTTTCTTTTTTTTCGTAGTTGACTTCAGCATCATTTAGGATGAAATTAATTATGATATATATTTTAAAAAAAGTTTAGGAAGAAATTTAATTTATAAAAAATCAAACAATAAAAATCAGCATTTACCTTCGAAAAATCATTATCCCCTGTACTTTCAAGGGATGTCAACGGGTGAGATTCGGAGGCGGATTTTCAAAAACCCGAATCCGAACCTGACTTCAAACCTGAAACTCAAATTCAAACTCAAATCCGAACCTAACCAAAAATTTAAAATCCGAACACGAAAATTCGAACCAATTATTTTTCTTTTCAATATTTCAAAATATATTACATTAAATCTAAATTTTTAAAAAATAAATTTAATATAACATCAAATTTTTATATATACATGCATTGTATATAAAGTAAAATAAATTCGGGTTCAGATCGGGTTGGATCAAGTACAGTCAAAATCTACATCCGAATTCATATCCGTCGGGTTTGTATTTTTTATATTCATATCTGAAATCATATCCATTTAACATCGGATAAATTTGTTCCGTTTAAATTTAGATAAAATTTTAAATATCCGTACCTATAGACATCCTCAGAACTTTCGGTTAAACAAATATGCATCTAGATGCTTATGTTTTTTTTTTTTGAGAAAAAAGTAGTATGCTACTCTCTTCGTTTATTTCATTTAGAAATAAACTTAGTTGAAAATGTAAATCAACTAGGATTCGAATTTGAACCTCGGGTACCAACCATTAAGCTCTTTTGCCATTTGCGCTAGGGACAGTAAGTGTCCAGATGCTTCTGTTGCTTGCAAAAATATGAATACCAGTTGATCACTTCCACAAGAATCACTTGCATGACTATAAGCAATGCAAACAAAACCTGAGCCAAACATTGTATTGAGTCAAACATTCACTAACTCGTGATCTTTGTGTACTTTTAAACTTATATAATTATTAATAATATTTGATTACCTATAAATACTATAAATTATTCACTTTTAATGCATGCTTTAGAAGATGAACCCAATAGTGGTCCATCCCTGTATATATGTATATATGCTTGGCCACCCTCGCACGTAAAACCTTCAAGGAAGAGGCCATCGCGTGCACCGCGGTCTATGCACCGAGTCTCCAAAACTTAAATTTAAATCCACATATATATAAATCATAACTTCTAACCTGTAAAATAATTCATGCAAAAGAAAATTATAATTAAAAATGTCCACTGACGAATAAAAGAAAATTGCTGTTATGGAGAAACAAGTTATGAATTTTAAGACAGATTTTTTAATTAGTTTTATAGGACCCGGTGTATACACCGTGGTCCATGCTGTGGCCTCTCCCTTCAAAGGGTTCAATAAAGAAGCCATTAAAGTGCAACTGCACCAACAGATGCTCACTCCACATTAACATTTACGACATTCTATATATATTCTGCGTTCATTCTTGTTCTTGTCCTCGTTCTCGCTCTTTTGTTGTAATGGAAGAGGCACGCGGAGGGAGCCCCGACGTGTGCTACGGGGCGCGCCACTCGACACTTCTCGACGAGTTCGAGCGGCTCAGGATCGAGATCCAGCTGAACAAGACCATTCTGAGGAGGAGCTACTCCGCGCCGAGCCCAGCCCGGTTTGCGGTGCCGTTCTACCGGCCGGTTCAGCAGCGGATCCCGCCCCCGTGCCCCGCACCCCCGAGGGGGTCGCGGAGGCCCGCCGCCACCCTACGGCGGTGGCTCAGATTCGCACAGGTTTTCGCGCAATGGACAAGGTCTAAGAGGATGAAGCGACCAGTACCAAGAGGCCGGATGCAAAAACGTATGGAGATATAGGTATAAGTAGTGTATAATACAATTTGGTACGTGTTACTATTGTAACAATGTTATAATTTGGTGTTATTATTGTAAAAATGATTGGAAATGTATTGTGGGGAAAAGTATATATTGATTTGATTGTAATTTGACATAACTTTTGAAGCTTTGAAACTGTGAATTAATTGATTTTTTTTTTTTTTAGAGGAAGAATTAATTGATTTTTAGGTGTCAGTGTTGGTGGTGTTGATTGTTCAAATTTATTAACATGTACATGTACCAAAATATAGTGGGAAGAGGAAAATGGAAAAGAAATTAAGTTTCTTATATATTTTTTTTCAAATAATTTTATTTAAGCAGCGCTAATACATAACTTGTAGTTATATTATTCTTCGAGTTCACTTGAGAAACCATAAATATCACAAAGAAATTTAGAGGGCATATGTGCGTGAGCCTCTATGTGAATATATATAATAAAACAGTAGCTGTAAACATTTTGACAAAATATTTATGATCATTTTTTAAAGTTTTAGGGGGTTGTTAACAATATTTGCATAGTCGGAGGGGCATTGTAAATCTCTTATTTTTGCCCCTTGAATGGTAGACCAAGTTCAGGACAAATTCGCTCCGACCTTTTTGACGGCGTGTCGCATTTTTATTCGTTCGGTCCACAAATGGCGTGGCGACGTGGTAGACCAGGTACGTACTACGAGGTAATTGTCACGTGCGATGACGTGGAAGGTGGGGGGACGCGCACCTTCGACGGCGAGCCACCGTGACCGTTGCTTCTCCTCCGTACGGCGTACGAAGGAAATCCGCGCACGCATCTCAAAGCTGAAAGCCTCTCCACCTTCGCTTCCCCAAAAATGGCGGACGAGGAAACCCTAGTATCCCTCCGATCCC
Source organism: Ananas comosus (assembly GCF_001540865.1). Lineage (NCBI taxonomy): Eukaryota > Viridiplantae > Streptophyta > Magnoliopsida > Poales > Bromeliaceae > Ananas > Ananas comosus. The sequence goes on along the minus strand of NC_033643.1, from coordinate 1,770,260 downwards.
CGTTCCCAAAACCCTAGCTCCCCTCGTAGATGGAGAGGCGCCTCCTGGGTCCCTCTTCCCGCCCCGATCCCCTCACTAGACCCTCGCTCTCGATCGTGGTTCCTCTGTGAGAATTCGTATGGCGAGGTAGCGTTGCTTCGTCTACAATGGCGTCGGCGGAGAACGGGATGAGCTCTCGCGTGCTGTTCCAAGGCGACGCCTCCTTTCCCTTCTCCCGCGGCGGCGGCGACCAGGCTGCGGGTCGGAAACCTAGCGCGACCGCCGCCGCGGCCCCCAGCTTCGCTCTGAGCGGCGACAAACTGTTCTCCGGCCATCGCGACGCGCGGTTCTTCCGGTTGGACGACGAGGACGAGGAGGACGACGACGATGATGTGGACGAGGAGGAGGAAGATGAAGACGTGGACGAAGGGGATGGCCTCGTCTCTGTCGACGAGGTCAATCACAAGGCTGGCAACAACAGCAGCGGTAGTGTGCAGAGTAGCTCGGAGAAGATCCATGGAGAGAGGGAGAATTCGCAGGAGCACCATTTCTCTTTCGGTAAAGAAAAAACAGAAATTCCTCTTTTTGTGTCAATTGGATCCTTTCCGATCGAATTCTTAGTGTGCGTACATTGGTTGTTGTGTTAGGATTCAGTAGAGGAACTATGGGAAAGGATGTTAACGACGGGAGGCGAAATTTGAACGAAGAACACTACCAACGGGGCCCGATGGATGGTTATGAGAATGCTATAACTGTTGTGGAACCCGAACCATACTATTCTCATGTTTTAAATCAGGAAAATGGGTCACCTGCTCCCTCGCAGAAGGAGGTGGCAGAGGAGAATGGATGTGGGTTGAGTGTAAGAAGAGAAGGATTGGTTGCAGCTGGTTATTGGGAATCTTTGAGGACTCACCTCTCTGATCCGTTAACGTGAGTCTCTAATCTCTTTCTAATTCTACTTCATTTTGTATGATTCATATGTTTTCTTTGTTATCCCGCAAATGTGTATCGGAAAGCTCTTAGTTACACAGGACCAAATGATCCTAGATGGCATATTTTAGCTAGTCCTTTTGGGTTATTTCTGGGTTGTTCTGGGCTGTTTGAAATTCAATTAACACTTTAAAGAAGTGGAATATGGCATGATTTATCATCTGGATTGTTTGAAATGGGATTAGCACTTTTAAAAAATGGAATATGTCATGATCTATATTGATGTGTTTAGTCTTACAGTGTATAGGTGCTGGAGATTCATATAACAGATTCCAGCGTGCTTTCCTGGATGAAATTCTGAGACTTTTCATGAGATTACTTTTATTTTGTTCGCCTGGCTGTTTACTCTTGTGTAGGATTAGGATGCGCGCATTGAAAATCATTATAAATATGTATGTGCAGGGAGCTTGCATAAGTCATAACATATTCTATCTATGCTTTCAGGGTGAGCTTATCATGATAATTAGGTATTTTCTAGTTTATAATAGTAGGACGGGCTTTATTGTGACTGCTTAACCCTGTCATTAGTCCAAATTGTGATGATTAATCTATCTCATTTTGTTGGAGCCAGTGTACAAGCATTTTGTTCACATTACCTATGTCAAATTGTATGGTACATACTAGCTCCCCCTAATAGCAGAACTGTGGAAATTATTGATGAGTTTCTGAGGATGAATTGGTGAAAGAACTGCATTTTAGGGAAGGAAATAATTTTCTCTTGATCTTGTATTAATTGCTTATTCTTGTATTTTTGAGTTTTGATTTAGTACTTCGACTTTATGGAGGATCTAGTTTATTTAGTGCTCATTATTCCTATGGCGTAGTATATCTCGTCATGACTCAAATTGTCGGATTATTACTTGAGGGTTTTGTTTCTGTCAGGAATTTCATAATATAACGAGACAATAATTATTACCATAGGATTTTGGTCTTTTTATTGAATTCTGTAGCACAATATCATCTGCTCTTGAAATGCTAAATATGTCATGTGCTGTTTTTAGAGGTACTCTTATGGATGATGCAATGATACTGCCATGTGGACATTCTTTTGGAAGTAGCGGAATGCAACATGTGTATAGAATGGTGAGTTTAAGGGTCCTCTAGATGTGAAAATTATTGCTTTCATTTTTATTCAAATCAATGTTGCGCGTTCTTCTATTTCCCCTTCTTAACTGCTTTTTCTGGGAATACTTGTTATAAATGCCAATGCTTGTGCTAATCTCTTTGTTCCTCCTTTCTATTATAATGGGAGAGAGGTACAAAAGAAAGGCCCTTCTCCTGTTGTCGAAGTTGATGTTCACTGGAGAAGCCTTTGTCTTAGTTTTCCTTGTATAAATTGCATGCCTTTCTCTATTTCTCAGTCCTGCTAGAAGTAGTCCTCTTGAAGGTGGGAAAAAAGAGAGAGGCTATTTGGCATTTATTTTGTGGCATGAATGTACCACCATGTGATTTGAATAACCGGCAACTCTTCTTGATAGATGTACTTAATTCTCACGAAAGATCTGTGTACCAAATATTATAAATTCAGTCTTCACTTTGTTCTGTTTCCGTAACTTGAGGCTCTAACTTGATGACTTGGTACCACTTGCAAACTCTCCAAAGTAAGTCTAGTTCTACTATTTACAATGAAAATCCATACTAATTGTTACTGTTGAGCACCGTTAGAGTACACTAATAACAATGAGCTCAGCTAGCATCTTACTGCTATCCTGGGTTGAGATGATAGTGACATGAATGCTTGTTGGTTCTATCTATCAAGGTGGTTTTATGATTACAAACAATATAGAAAAGTTTCCTTCTTAAAAAATCGATCAGTATATTCTGTAACTATTTTACAACTTCCCACCTTTGACATCTCTATGGTAGGATTATTCTCGTTATTCTTATTCACCATGACTCTTGTATGGCAATGAACTGTCCTTGTCTCCAGTTTCTCCTCCTAGAGCATTTTGGTGAAGCATTCCTTTAAAATCTGCTCAGTCTGTTTTATTGTATTATGCAGAAAGCTTGCTGCAAATGTGCTCAGTCTATTTCAGAAGACTCAGTCCGGCCAAACTTTGGTATGATATTACTTTCAACATGTATTCAAACAGTTTATTTTGACAAAAAAAAGATGGGTAATGGCTTGATAGTCTTTTCTTTGCCCTAGTCTAACTAATTAGGAGTTACTAGATTTGAACAATTTTAGTTTAGCTTTATCATTGTGCTTTGAAGGCGCTAGTTAAACAGACAGGTTGCAATTCCATAAGCATCATTTGCATTAGGATGTCTAATGATACACTATGTTAGTGTAGTCTTACTTTTGATGGAGCCTTAACAACTTGATAACTATTATTCTTGTTAGTTTTTTTGGCTTACCATAGGTTATATTTTCCTGTTGCACTTGTCCAGCTCTTCGCTCTGCAGTTCAGGCATTTCTTCGAGAAGAAGAGTCGCATTCACTGAAAGCATCGAAGAGGAAAAGAGATCGTCTTGAACTGGTATGCATTCTTTATCACCTTGATTGTTTTTAAGTTGAAATCTTTTAAATTTCTTTGTAATGTCCCCTTGTTAAAATTCTTTTTCCATTTCTTGCACAGGAAAAATGTGGTTACGATGATCCTTCTCACGTGGATTTTTCTCGGGGTAAAGGAGTTCAGTTTCCATTTGCTGTCTCTGACCGTGTTATAATCAAGGTAAGAAGACTACCCCTTTCAGATAGGTCAGTCCATTCCGCTTTTCAAAATCTACTCTCAAGGAATTGTCTCAGGGAAACAAGAGGACCCCGCATCGTTTTGTGGGACGTATGGCAATTGTAACAACACAATGCTTAAATGGATGGTCAGTTCTTTTGGCAGAATTATGAGAATTATTTTCTAATTTATCGTGTCGTCTTGTTGTTTAATGGGATTTCTAGGGGTAAGATTCTTTTTGGTCTTTTGGTTAACGTGCCAGTTATTAGCATGATTTCTTAATATGATTAATTTTCAGATTCACCTTATTACTATAATTATCCACCATCAATTCTTGCTTGTTCTGTAATATATATAAAAATGATATTACTTGTTCTTCGAGACAAGGGAGAGGGGAGGAGGGAGAAAGAGAGGAAGGTCTAAATGGTGGGTTGGGGTGAAAATATGTCAGATATTGTCGGACCGAGCTGGATCTAAATCCAGTTTGGCCTGATAGGGAGCCGAATATGGTTATCCAGCTAGAACCTGGATCCCAATCCTATTCAAATACACTTATTCGAAAACAAATATGGGTTGAGGTACTATCCGGAATCAAGATATCCGCATCTGCAATATTTTGATAAATAGATTAGCTGTACAATAATTCATACATTTTTCATGCTTTTTGCTAAATTTTCTATCCGGATGGATCTTTATGAGTTCCATGTCAAATTCAGAGATATCCTGTATCTAAAACACTTGTAATTTGACTTTGTTACCACAAAAATTATACTAAGAAGGTATCCTCCATTACCAGGTATGTCGTGAAGACATTGGACAATGCAGAGAGTGTTAAGTTGCAGTATCGATCTCTGGCAAAGGTTTCAGACGATCAGGCCTCCAGCATCATCCCAAATAAAACCCATAACCCGAACTGGTTGTAAGACCATCTTCTTGTGCACCGAAAGCAAAAGTCGGATCTATGTTACTGAGAGAACACATTCACTTTTTGAACTATATTTATGAGTTAATTTTTGAGATACTTAGCAAAGTCGTCTTCTGCTGGAGGATCAAAGGCCACCCGAAGCCTGGAAATCCACTACTTTAGTGTATCGGAACGATCTCACAAGCTCTTGTATAAAGTTCATCCCACTGATCAAAAGAAAAGAATGTACAATAGGGTGTTTATAGCCTATTGGCCTGATTCAGCAAACTTTTTGTAACATACTATATTGAAGTGCTAACAGGCTAGACCAATTTTTATTATTATTGTCTTTGGAACATCTTTGTCGACTGCTTTATACCTCTTGATGTACGGTTACCGAAATATGCTTTTAAGCAGCTATTTAAGGAAAATGAAATGGGCGCTGTGGAGAATTATTGAATTGGTTGAAGATGTCAGGAAGTTTACCGTCTTTTTTTTCTGTCTTTTCTTTTTTTCCGGAGGACGATATTGACAGAGTAGTAATTATCGAAAAAATATGTGAATTGAACTTGGTCAGTGTTCGCATGGTTTATTCGTCCATATTCGACACACTTGATTTGTCGATAACAATTACAGCTCTGTTAATACCATTGGCCCATCTTTTTCCGTCGTCCATCTTGATTGTAACAAAGTTGGAATTGTTGTTCTTTGAGCATGCATACTAAACTAGAAACTATTTGCATGGTAGGTTTAATCAGGTTGCCTTAGTTTTTTGTCTAATGAAGCATGCTGTGCTTGTTCTACGCTTGTCGTCGAGCTTCGGTTCCGTTGGTTTGCATGTTTGGGTTTTGTAATCGCTCTTTCGTATTACCCTATGATTTTTTGGTGAGAGATCTGACCTTCTGGTGAGTATATATTTGTAGATCCTTTTGGTAGCAGTTCTTTTCTTCTTCTTTTTTTTTTGGTCTTTTTCAGTTTGTTGTTTCGTCGATCTTTTAAGGTTTCCCTCTGGCTCTGAGGATCTTCTTAGCAGGTAATTTTGTTGGCCATATTTGCAGATAATTTTTTTCATTTATTCTAGGATTTGTTACTTCTTATATATTTTAACTTTGGTGTTTGAAAGAACTACTTGCAGTGTAGCACCTTTGTCTCTCTCATTATTGAGACAGTTTAAAGTGAGCTCCTAACTAGTGAATGTCTTGTAAAAACACTCTAATTATAGGGAGATTATAAATCCATGCCATCTTAGTTAACAAAATTTACAACAAATTGGAGCAAAATTCGTGAAGGAAAAAAGAAATTTTCGGTAGGAATACATATAAAATACATGCTTTTTAATTTTCGGTAGGATCACAGAAAATATTATCTTATTATACTTTTTATTTACTGTAATAATTAAATCTTTCTGTAATTTCGAACGGAGTCTTAGTTATTTTGGCCAATATTACAATGTCACCATTTCCCCCATATAGTTAAACTCCACACACAAAACACAGAACTCGAAATTGAACCAACATTTATAAAAAATAAAATAAAATAAAATAAAAAAACTCCTCAACTGAGACAATTACAAAGAAATTAAAGACCTCTAATTACCTCTTTATTATTCACAGAAACTCTCAAAAAGTTCCCAACTCACCCAACATGACCAAAAGAAACAAAGCAAAAACACCCCCCAAAACAAACAAAAACAGAGCCACAAATTAACCTAATCAAAACACCCAAAACCACATCACACAATAATAAACCCCCCATGCATATCATCCACCTCCCCCTCTCCTTTTTTATCCTCTTGATCTGCAGAATAGGGCAGTATAACCCCCGCTCTCTGGGCCCTGACCATCTCCTTGAGCTGCTCCTCGCCGACGTCGAACGCGGCCGCGAGCTCCGGCCCGCGCATGCTGCGGAGCACCGAGCTGGCGCCGACGAGGAACTGCGGGCGGTTCCTGCGGGCCGAGGTGGTGAAGCCGAAGAACTCCATGGGGCCGCTGCGCCGGGACGCCGCCTGGCAGAAGGGGAAGTAGCGCGGGACCCAGAACACGTCGCCCTCCTCCACCGCGGCGCTCATCGCCGTCGAGCCATTGGGGAACACCACCTGGACCGTGCCGGAGCCGCAGAGCACAACGCCGTACTCGGTGGCCTGGGGGTTCAGGTGAGGAGCCATCATGGAGCCCTGCTTGCATTGATGCATGGTAGTTAAGTTAGTTTGTTTGGTTTGGCACTACTACTCTGGCATGGTAGTTTAGTTAGTTAGCTATGCTGTGTTAAATGGGTCAGCATCTTGTCCGGTGACAGAAGACTAAATTAGTCCGAGTCATATTAAAAATGGCGTGAGGTTGGGTTGGACCGAGTTATGCTCGAAATGGCGTGAGACTGGCCGGGCCGGGTCACAATTGAGACTTATGGGCGCGTGTCTATACGCTTTAAATGAATTGATTGCGTATTTCTAATATTTCAAGTTTTGGGGATTAATAGTTAGCGCCAACAATCCGACAAGCTAACCTTACTGCTTTGGCACTGCTTTTGTTTTTCTATTTTTCACTTTTGGGCTAAAAATACATAAAACATTCCGGTGTATATCCTAATTCTTCACTTTCTCCATAACTTTTAAAAAACTATATTTTGCACTTTTAAAATTTTAAAAATATTTTCAGAAGGTTACAGCACTAACAGAGATGGCAAAACGGTTGAATTATTTTTACTTATTTTATAAAAAATAAAATTTAATATATTTTTATCATTTTAAAAATATTTGTTATATAAAAAATAGACAGAATAATGACAAAACTTTGACAGATGGGAATTAAATATATCAACTTGAATTTTTAAGAGTATAAAATATAAGTTTTTGAAAGTCAGAAAATAAAAATAAATTTTTTTTTTTTAAGTAAAACTGGTATGGTTGTTAAGTTAGTCAGAGCCTATTGATTTCACATTGTTTTTATTTTTTATTTTATTTTTAATTAAAAAATGTATGGTGTCTCTATTTGGCTCTGCTTCTATTCTCTACTGATGTGATCTTAATTTGATCCAGTGGTTAAGAATGTAATTAGATTAAGAACCAGTTGATGCGTATTAAAATTAACGAACAATAACATATTTTGACTTAAAAAGTATATATACAAGCTCGACTTTTACTAGCTTATCTTGTATTCTTTTAATCTTGAAAAAAAAAGAAAACAATTAGAAAAATTGCTAAATATTTAATACAAAAATTAATTGAAGCAACACTAGATTTTGATATGAAAATGCTTAAATTGATAAAATTAACAGATTAGATGGCAAAATTAAAATTTTCTTTAACATTTGAAAATACTCGATTTTCCAATTAAATTTTTCACAGTAAAAAATAATAATATGGCTAACTAAGCAATAAGGCCATTGAATTTAATAAAAACATTTTTAACTTAGCTAATTAGAATATATAATTCAAAAAAATATGGCTAATTTAAAAAAAATCCTCTTATAAATATATGTTTCTTCCTAAATTTCAAAAACCTACATTTTGCCCCTTTTAAATTTCAAAAATATTTTCAGGAGGATACGACATTAATGAAAAGAGCAAAATGACCAAATCACCCTTACTTTTTCTATAAAAAAATAATTTTTTAATATATTTATGTCATTTTAAATGATATTTTCGGTATAATTTATAATATAAGAAATGGACGGAGTAGCGATGGAAGTCGTATGGAAAACTGACCAGAGAAATTAATTACATGCAATAATTTAAAATTTTGAAAGAGTAAAATATAAATTTTTGAAAGTTCGAAAGAAAAAATAAAAAAAATGAATATTTATAAGAAAATTTTTTATAATTTAGCCAATAAATAAATAATATATAAGTAGTAGTAACACTCACCGCGGTGAGATTGACAAGGTAAACGCCAACTCCCGTGTGCTTGAGAGGTGCGTAGTCGTGCTCATCAATGGCGATGCTCCACCCATACGAGTTCTCGAAGCTGGGCTTCTCCGCATAGAGGTTGTACGCGTGCGGCGCTCGCACGCGCCCCATCTCCGTCTCCCTCGTGCGGTCGCCGCCGCCGCCACCGAGCATCTTCCTCCATGAAAATGCAGTTCCATCTTCGTCCTCAACATCGTCTTCGTCATCGTCGACATTATCGTCGTCGTCATCATCGTCGATGTATGATTTCTTTGATTGGTCCATTTGTTCACTGTTCATGTAGATGATGGGGCCGCTTCTTTGGCTCCTCATGAGCATGGCTAGTTCTTCTGAGGAGATCTACGTACGTACGCATGCATGCAAATTAATATTAGTTGTAAATAAATAAAGAATATATAGGTTACTCAACTTTAATCTATATAAACAAACTTAACTTCTTTTTAATTTATTTTTTTCTTGTAACAGCTGAAACAGTTGAATTATAAATTGCTGATGGTGATTATAAGTTGGCATGCACGCAATCTATTACACACACATATAT
>NC_033643.1:1341804-1445018 GCF_001540865.1 Ananas comosus | reverse complement strand
AGTCCGCCCCGACCGTCGCTAGGGCCAGTCGGCGGAGGCGTCGTCCGCGGCCGAAGCGTCGTCGGCTCGTCCATGCTCAGCGTCTTCGCCGCCCTGACCTTGTGCAAGGACGTCATGGACGCCTTGGTGTCCGGTGGCGACTGCGACCGCGCCACGTCGCCCCGCGTGCAATAACTCAAAGAGTTCATGGATCTGGTCAAGCCGTTCTGCTTCCAGGTGCGGCCGAGGACGGGGAAGAAGCCGGTGGGCTTGGGGGGCCGGGGAACACGAACGGGGGACTTCGTTCGCACCCCTAGCGAGCTGCGGGAGTAGCCGGCGGAGGCGCGGCGGATGCTCCTCTTGCCGCCGGCTGGGCTCAGGTTGGGGAAGCGGCGGGCGCGGCAGGCCTAGATGGAGGCGCTCCAAGCGCTCTCGGTCCGGTTCCGGGCGCCTTAAGGGATGCTTTTCTTCTTCGCGTTCGCGCGTGGCGGGTGCGGCGTTTGCGTTCCTCCTCCGCCGCCACTTAGCAGAAGTAGCCGTCGACGACCCCGGCCTCTCCCCAGCTCGCCGCGGCGTCGGCCCCGGAGGCTAGGTCGACGAAGAACTTGATATTAAACTCATATGATGAGATGGTAGAAGATGAGGGGCCCGGCCCGGTGTCCATCGATCGAATAATTACCTCGCTCGATCGATCGCTAGCTCGATCGCTCGCTCGCTCGCTCGCTCGATCGATCAGCCTCCTCTCTTACAAATAGCTCAGTTGCTTAGAGCGGAGACTGAATTGCGCACTCGCATGTCGAAGAGAAGGAAGAAGAAGGAGAAAGATGGGATGAGATGGGACGCTAAAAGTGGAGAGAGAGAGCGACGGGAGGGGGGGGGAGAGGGGTGAATATGGGAGGAGGAGGGGGAGATGTGGAGAGGATTAGGAGGTGAAGGAAGGTGAAGGTGATGGGGGAATTCACGTGGTGGCCCCCGCATGGGTGAGGACGTGACTGGGGTGGATGAATATTGCAACGTATGTATGTATATTAACACTGTATACATATACGGCAACAAATAAAGGAAACAGAAATTGCTTTTATTTTTCTCGCGTAGCACTGTACAGAAGCCAAATCTATGTACCGCCCATGTCATACCTAGTATCACTCTAGATGAGTCCACGAATTTTAAAGAGGTAAACTACACACACACACACACACACACATATATATATAATATAATAATATTATGGTAGGCTAGAATACTTTTACAAGTATCACCAAGTATACTTGTGTATTTTAGCATTGGATCTACTTTTTGATTATAATAGTCCTCTTGGATCAAACAACTATTCCACCTACCACACTACCATCACCTACCACCATAATCTCAACCTCACATCTCTCCATCCAAGGGCTAAAAACCACAAGTATCACTTGGGTGATACTTTTACAGTATTCTAGCTTACTCTATGGATGACTGTTTGGTTCCTTCTATTATTCATCTGGAATCGGAATCGGAATGGCTAAATCCGTTGTGGGTGTTTGTACGGCGGAGTCCCATTCCGATTCCGATTCGCCGAGTGGAATGGGAATCCCCCAATCACTCTTTTTTCAATCGCCGGATTGAAAATTGAATCCGGACGGAAGGATATTTATTCGGATTAAATTTATTTTTTAATTTTTTAATTAAAATATTAGTTAAAATTTAAAAATTAAATATATAATTTAAATTTAATTTGAACTTAAATAAAATTAAAATTTAATTTAAGTATTTCGAATCTAACTTATGAAATTTGAATTTAAATTAAATTAATTTATATAAAGTTTATTAAATTTTATTTCAAACTTAAATTAAATATTATGAATTCAAATTAAAATTTAAATTGTAATTTTAAGTTTGAATTTGAGATAAATCAAAATTTAGTTTCATATTTTGAATTATCCACTCAACTTCAAAGTTTTATTTTAAAAAAAAATAGATTTAAAATTAGACATTATTTCAAAATTTTGATGTAAAAATTTAATATTTAATTTGAATTTAATAATATATATATAAGATAATGTTAGGAATGATTTATTCGTCTGATTCTGGGATGAAGCAAACGGAATTAAGTAATGGAATTCCGATTCCGATTCACCTTATTTTGATTCACGATTCGTATTCCACTCCGACTTCGAACCAAACATGCCCTATATATATATATATATTATATATATATAATAAGAGGAGAGAGAGAGAGTAATGCCAGAATGCTTTTACAAGTATCACCCAAGTGATACTTGTGTGTTTTTAGCCTTGGATGGAGAAATGTGAGGTTAGAATGATGGTGGTAAGTGGTGGAGGTGGAATGTGTTGATCCAAGGACTAATTTTGATAATCAAAAGTACTCAATGTGCCTAAAAACGTGATAGCAACATGGGGATGATACTTATAAAAGTATCATAGATCAACTCCAATATATATATATATAATATAATATATATTATATGCCATCATAGTTTTTTTTTTTTCTTTCGTACCTAATAATAAACAAATAAAGAATCCAATGGCTTCATCTCACTAGTTGGTCCTCAATTAGTTGTATGTTAAAAAAAATTACCATTATTTAGAATATATATATATATATAATATATATTATATATATATATTTGAGTCGCGCTAATAAAGAAAAAGACTGTATACAGATACGAATTTCCTGCGAAATACATAAAATAGAAAGCATAGCCGAATCCGTATTTTATAAATTCATTAATACTACATTAATACTTGTATACCTTATTTAAATTCTCCCGGCTAATTTAAGTTTACTTAAATTTCTCAAACAAAAAAGAAAAACACAAGGTAATTAGCCTTTTTTAGGTGAATAACTTGGTTTTTCTTTAGGAGAAGACACGTAAAATGGTTTGTGTTACGGCTAGTGTATGGAAAAGCCCATGGTGTTAGAAAGCTAGAACTTCTGTTCTAATACCTGACACCAGCTAGTGAACCTTCTTACGAGTTAAGAGTGTATTCGATTTCCACACAAGTAATGTTAACGAAAAGGAAAAAGAAAAAAAAAAAAAAATATATATATATATATATATATATATATATATAATATATATAATATAATATATATATAGTATATATATTAGATAGTAGGTCTTATGTGCTATTAGGAGCACGGAGGTCTTCGTGTTCCTAAGCCATTTTCGATGATGGAACTTCCGAATCGACGATCGGCTCCGTTAGGCTTGATCTAGCGTATTTGAACTATCTAGAAAATAATTTTTGTGATTTTTTGGTATCATTTTCCTAGCGATCGAAAAGGTTTAAAATCAACAATTTTTAATGGTTGATGTATATCGTTTGCAAGTTTAATGGTGTAGAAGTATTCAAATCAGATGAAATTTTGATAGAAAATTCTTTATACTATTTACAGCAAGATTAATATGTTTGATCGAAAATTTTCATGCTATATCACCACTTTTTGTAAGATTTTTATTTTCAGCCGTTGATTTTGAACCATTCCGATCGTTAGGTAAATGATATTAAAATTTAACAAAATTTATTTTCTAGATACTTCAAATATGCTAAATCAAGTCTACCCAAGTTGATCGTTGATTCGGAAGCTCCATTATCAAAAACGGCTTAGGAGAACGGAGGTCTCCGTGCTCCTGAGAGCACACAAGACCTACTATATATATAGGCCATGGCTACTATACTATTATGAGTATTGGAGCGCTCGTACTCATAAGTTATTTTCAATGATAGCGCTTCCGAATCGACGATCCACTCCGTTAAATATGATCCAGAGTATTTGAAACTTCTAGAAATAAATTTCATAAATTTTCGAAATTATAATAAAGTCCATCAAGTGGGCATAAAATGAACAGTCAAAATCGAACGACGTCCTAAAAAAGAATGATTGGATCCTTCAATTCAAGATCAGAGTTATTGATCTTTATCTGTATAGTGAATAGAATTTTCTATCAAAAATTCAACAAATTTTGATTCTTTTACACTGTTAAACTAGCAAGTATCCCATACCGGCCGTTAAAAATTGTCAAATTCGTGAACTCTTGATCGTAAGGTTAATGATGTCGAAAATTTATAAAATTTGATTTCTAGAAATTTTAAATATTATAAATAACGTTTAACGGTGTGGATCGTCGATTCGGAAGCTCTATCATTGAAAACAACTTATGAGTACGAGGGCGATCGTACTCATAATAGTATAGTAGCCAGACCCTATATATATATATAGTCCGGCTATAATATTATCGATAACACCAAATACTTGGTACTACCAAGTTCTCTGCCATTAGATCTATCCCTTTGACCATTTTTATCCGTTGGATCATTAAGAGATCACTATTATCCTAACTGCACATCCTTTCATCCAAGGGCCAAAATCTAATAGTACCAATAACTTGACATTATTAATAGTATAGCAGCCTAGTTTTATATATATCTAGTTAAGGAGGAATTCTACACTGTCACACTTACACCACATCATCAATAACAAGCCAATCATATTCCTTCTTTTCAAACAAAAGTACAATAAAAATATTTTTTTATAACTATGATGGGACATATATTCTTAAAAGAATTAATTTGATTGGCCTGTTACGCCACGTTACTAATATACTCGTTGCATTCTAGAATTTTTCCCAGTTAAGAGGCATTCAAGCGCAAAATTTATGTCCGTATCTTTCAATTCCAAAAGATATTTTCTAATTTAGTAATTGCATTGTATGTAACAGAGGCCACTGGAAAAAAAAAAAAAAGTTAGAAATGTAATATATGTCTAAAAATACATTTTAGTGGTAATGGATTTCCTAATATGTCTTTTTCTTGCCGAAAAATAAGATGTCCCAATTCACAAACTAAATTTCACTGAATATATAGTTCTTACATATTTTGTTTATTCTTCAATCGAAATATCTCTAGCTATTAATAGCTCAACGAAACCGAAAAAATTAAACTAACTCGAAAAAGATAACCACGTACGCATCTCTTCCTAAGAATAGCAATAATTAAGGACTAAATTGACCTTATGAAGTCCTCTCAAAATATACTATTGCTAATTTTTAATTTCACAGGCTAAAATTGCTTGTGAATAGCATGTTCATGTACAGTTGCATTAGTGGCTTTCAATTCTTTAGACTTGCACTACATTTTAGCTGCATGTTTAGTCGCGTTAGATTGTTCGAGCCCCTTTTTGGATATTTTTGATTGCATCTAACGTTGTAACGATAAAATTACTAAAATTTTCAGATTGAATATTACTTTTGAAAATAGAAAAGGATATATCGTACAGTTCAACATCGATCTGCGTCTCTTTAAGGGCATAGCGCTATCAATTTTGATAACACTTCATGCAAAGATAAAAACCTCGCCAGGAAACATGAATTTTGACTTTCAAAAGCATAAAACTGTTCAAATCATCTTCAACAGCAGGGATTGAAAATATATATTTTCTCAATCATCAAGCACTATTTTGAGTTTTAATCATTTGAGAAGCCCATTAAATCCACTTTAGGGATCCAAGATGACAGATGACCTGTAAGACAATAATTACTTAATTAACATTTGTACAGTTTCTGATCCTCTCCAGATTACTCCTAGAACATTTTGAAACTCTCCCATCATTTTCAAATAGGAGCAGGCGTAGTCTTGACGCAATTACTTTTTGCTTATTTTTCTAGTTTTTCACTGTTTGCGCGAATTAGCAAGATGATCGACCCCACTACTTACGTCAATCACACCCATTTCCCATCGAAGCCCTAAAATAGTTTTTACTGTTTGTGTGAATTAGCAAGATGATTCGCCCCACTACTTAGGTATATTACACCCTTTTTCTATCGAAGCCCTAGAATTTATTTCGACTATTTCTGCTTCAGTTTCTATATGAGCGACGATGTTATATACATAAGTAGCAATGTTATGACTATATGCTTAATTGATTTAGTGGCTCGGATTATTACTTTCTGCTTAATCGATTTAGTGGGTCGGATTATTACTTTCATTTTAACCGCTCGTCACATTAATCATTTCCCCTTTATTCTTTTTTATATTCAATTGTCACTTAAATTTCTTAGGGGCAATCATATATTTATTTGCTTGTCAAACAGTATTCTATGTGTTCATTATTTTGATTTACCAAGGTTGAAGGAGAGTAACAAGACGTGCACTTATTTTCTCCTTTTAGCCGCCACAGTTTTTCTTAACACAACTCATGTCAGGTGACACGTGTTACATGTTCTAACTTTGTCTTGCCTACCTTTTTCCTTACTCTGCCCTCCTAATATTGCAATTTGGCCCTCACCTTTTTTGCCCAAGTACAATAAATTTTTTTTTACCAAAATACTTTAGCTCCCATACGTTTACACATATGTCACGCTTAATTGTTGAATGTAATGTGCAAACAATTATTTCTAAAAAATGACTGTTAAACTTTCTATATATATATATAGAATTAGATTGAAATACTATTAATAGTAAAACGCTCTTTTTGCTATCAAGTTTTTAATCCTTGGGTAAAAAATTGTAGGGTCAGGATGATATTAATCAGTTAGAGTTGAGTGATCCCTCTAGGGTTGAGTGGTTCCCACTGGATTATAGTATTTAATCAAATGGTTAGAAATAATGAAAAGAGTTGATCCAAAGCCTAAAAAACTGATAGCAATAATGAAATTTTGCTACTAATAGTAGCCCAGTCCAACTCTCTCTCTCTCTCTCTCTCTCTCTCTCTCTCTCTCTCTCTCTCTCTCTCTCTCTCTCTCTCTATATATATATATATATAATTGAGCTTTTATACTTTTAAAAATATCAAATCGTTAGTGCTTATAATTAGTTTTCGGTCATTGAATTAAATAGGTGATTAACTAAATTAATAGTATGATCTAACGGGTGAAATAATTAAAAGAGTAGATCTAACGGTGAGAAACTTACAAGCACAAAGTGCTTGGTGTATTTAAAAGCACCGTAACCGGAGCTCTTATAAGTTTATTTCAAACAAGATAAAATTGATCATATTATACTAATTAAAATTAAATTAGTTTCCTAACAATAAAGAGCTATAGTGTAAACTGTACATATAAAA
Organism: Ananas comosus; assembly: GCF_001540865.1. NCBI lineage: Eukaryota > Viridiplantae > Streptophyta > Magnoliopsida > Poales > Bromeliaceae > Ananas > Ananas comosus. The sequence continues at coordinate 1,437,970 of NC_033643.1, read as the reverse complement.
TCGATTTGTACCTTCTGTGTGCTGAAAAAATTATTCATCGAATATATATAGTTTTGTTTGCTACAAGAAAAAAATGATTATAGAAGTCCAAAACTGAAACATTATTCATCAATATATGTGGCTTTGCTAGCTACAAGAAAATAATGTTTTGAAATTCAAAACATGAGATCTAAGGATTATTTACACAGAAACTTCTTCTGTTCAATTCTTTGATTTGACTTCAAAACTCTAGTCCAAGGGATGTTAAACATTCTTTATTATTATTACTACTGTTCTTATTATTCTTATTCTTCCATGATTTGACATCAAATTGAGTTTACTGGCTCGAAGAATGTTTCCACTAGAATCTAGTTGGAAAGGAGAAAAATCGACCAAGCTTAGAAATAGCGTCTTGCTACCAAACTTGTTAGTTTCTTTGGTCAACTAAATTTAACTTTTAATTATTTCAGTTCAAACAAAAATGTGTGCGTGTGTGTTTGCGTAAGAGATCGGAGGGAGAGAGAGAGAAATATGGGTAGATATAAAAGCACACATGCATGTAGCTAATTAGCTATACAATTAATATGTAGTTAGATTATTTGTACAATTTATACTTGAGATTAATTGGTTCAAAAGTAAAACTCCTAACTATTTGATAGCTATTCAGGGCCCATTTGGCATCGAGAGTCGTCAAGCATTATTTTATTTTATTTTATTTTTTTTTGAGATGGATAGCACGCTACCCGCTTCGTTTATTTCATTTAGAAATAAACTTAGCCAGAAATGTGAATCAACTAGGATTCGAACTTGGGTCTCGAATACCAACCACAAAGCCCTTTGCCACTTGCTCTAGGGATAGTCGGTGTCGTCAAGCATTATTAGGTCTATTAGATTTAGGCCGAAAGCGTGTAGAGATACATTTTTGCGTTTCTGATGAGACAACAAAAGATATATCGTTATATAATCGGCTCATTATGAATCTACGAAAATAATTATATATTTTTTTATCGTACTTTTTCATGACACATATCATAATCTCTCTTTGTTATTCTGAACGAAGCCTCAATTATAGTTGCTTCAATTGTATTGAAAAGAGAGATTAAAAAAAAAAAAAAGAAAAAAAAAAGACTTGTCTTATTCACAGGGAGAATAGGGTTGGTATTGGATCTATAACTTATTGCCAATGCTGACGAAACCCTGATACTCCCTTAGACAATCCAATGCTGTCCAAGGGAATCAGAAATTGTACAATAAATTAGTGGAGGTGACTAGGTTGGTATGCAAAGTAGAAATGGAAAGGAAAATGCCAAAGCTTTTGCTGCGACGTGAAGTAAAAATAAAATTCTAAATACACAAAATTGAAGATATAATTTGGTATTTTTATTTTCATTATACAACACTAGGAAAGTATACATTCACAGCATGAAATACACAGAACTTATTCTAATAAGACGATCAGACTTTTTTTCTTTTTTTTTTACTAATTAAACGGAATTATATCCTATATACAGCAGGACCAAACAAAGTCTGAAAACTCATTTTAACTTTTCAATTCGAAGTTAATTATATCCTATAATCACACATGGCTTATATAATAAGATCGACCTGTACAAATTTCGCATGGAATACCAGCAGCAGAGAAAACTTTCGTTTCCAAGGGGGTTATGAGAATGCAGCGTCTAAATTGGTCTGCAAACATAAGTATTTTAGTTTATAGACATCATCTAATATTGGCATCTTTCTTAGCTACTTTTCTATGTAAATTTTATCTTGGGTTTAATCTTCGAGAGTTAACTTTTTTTACTTTGAAATGTATCGTCAATGAACCACATATGTAAACCTTAGACCCCGTTTGGTTCCGGGGATAAGTGGGGATAACAAAAGTTATCCCCGCTATTCCGCCAAACAGGGTGAAATTTGGTCGGAATATTTTATTCCAGTCAAACCTTGCTATTCTGATTATCCCGGAATAGCAAGCGATTTGCTATTCCATCATTTTGGTGGAATAGTACTATTCCAATACTTAATTTCAAACTTAATAAAAATTATAAATTGAATTAAAACTAAGTTATATAAATATAATATTTATATATTATAATACATTATTTTTATTATAAAATTATTAATTGTAATGTATTAATACATATTATTTATATTTAAATATTATAATAAAATTTATAATAAATTATATTTAAATATTATAATAAATTCTTTTTATTAAATTTAAGTTTTTTTGTAAAATTTTTAAAAAATTTATAAATTTATTATAATAAATTATTTTATTAATTGTTCCCATCCCTATTTCTTATTTTAAAATTTTAAAAATTTAAAATTTAAATTTTAAAATTTAAAATTATAATCTCAAAATTAAATTTATAATTTTAATTATAAATTTTAAATTTTAAATTTAAATTTTGATATTTTAAATTTTTTGAAATTTAAAATTTTATATTTATATTTTTCAAATTTAAATTTGATCTTAAATTTAAAGTTTTGAAAATTTAAAATTTAAAATTTTGAATCTAAAATTTGAGATTTTAAATTTCAAATTTAAAATTTAAAAATATAAGTTTAAAAATTTAAAAATTCAAATCAAATATAATAAGAGAATAATATCATTATTTTTTATTTATAAAATCCGGTATATTTCTTTTTCCATCTTACTTAACCAAACGCTATTTTTTTTATTCCCAGAAATAATCTAATTTTCATCCAAACGCAAAATTGATCTAATTCCCGCTTATACCTCAATTTATATCTATCCCTGAAATAGCCACTTTTTACTTATCCCCGAACCGAACGATACCTTAGAGCTGTACATAAAATCGTGAAATAATAAATTATTCGGGTCAGCAGGTCTAACTGGCCAGCTACAACTTTAAGAAAATAATAAGAAGAAATTGGTCCACAAATGACATGGTAGACCACGGCCACTCAATATATATAGTTGCCAAGTGATGTATCATGGTCATTGGCGCATCAATCCCAACACGTTTGAGGGAATTCCTGGTAGGGGCCGCAGTCAAATGAGTGCAGTGAGTTCCTCTCAATTGCACCTTGGGCCCTCATCACATGTCTCGCTTGCGTGGCATACCAAAGGGGTCCAATAAACCCGGTGCACCGCGTAATGCATTCCTCAAAAGCTCCTCTACAAATATCTCAAAATTATAGTTCAATCCACAGAATACATGCATTACCGACCGTCCCTAACGTAAGTAGCAAAAAATTTGATAGTCGATACATGAGATTTTAAGTTCAAAGTCTAGTTATTTCACATGTCCAGTTAAATTTACTTAAAAAAAATGAAGCAGATAGCATACTACCTTTCTATTAAAAAAAATCCATTGAATATATTCAGAAATCTAAAAACATAGAATATCGGCACCTATACTTAGGAATGGAATAAATTTTCTTCGTATACACTTGAATATGTATAAATAATAGGCTTTTAAAAACTTCCGCTTTTAGTTATTGATTATCGAATAATAAGTTATTCACTGATAACTTGTATGCACGGCTCACATTTTCGCGACGGCCAGGTGGAAGGTTGATTTTTTTTTTTTTTTGAGAGAAAGGTAATATGCTATCCGCTTCTTATTTCTTTTAGAAATAAATTTATCTAGAAATGCGAATCAACTTGGATTCGAACTTGAACCTTAGATATCAACCATCAAGTTCTTTGCCACTTACGTTAGAACAGTTGGTTGAATATATATATATATATCACTTATGAGATAGATATATAATTATTTATTTCCAAAAAATCAATGACTCAAAGTCGGCTGAATATACCTATATATCTTTTTTGACATCTGATCATAATAACTGTTACACGCCAAATTTTTTAAAGCAATCCAAAGAAAATATTCATGCATCCAAACAGGTCCTAATTAAGTATGGAGTAAAAGGCGCAAAGGTGGATGCGCTAGGTGCATGGAATAATGCGTAGCTTTTCTTGTTACGAACTATTGCCTTTGCCTTGGAGAGCACTCAACACACGCTCCGTAATAGTGACCTAGTAAACATGTTGGCTATGGAAATAGATGGATGGATGGATGGATGGATATGTAGTAGGCCTATGCGATAGAGACACATTTTTTTTAAAAAAAAGAACGGTACAGGTAAAGCAGAGGCAGGTGCATGCACGGATGTGGGTTGGAGAGGAGAGGGGATCTTTGACCCAGTGCTCTGTGATGGTGGTGGGGGTGTGATTACTACAGCCCAAAGCGACGTACATGTATGTGGGACTAATTAAGGACCTTTGGCCTTTCGCTCAATCATGATCCAAGGATCCACCCCCAGTTAAAGAAAATGCTAGCTTTGCTTTGGTGCTTTGTGCCCAAATTTGTATATATATATATATATATATATGTTGCATTATTCGTTTCCAATAATCAGGAGCTTGATTTTTCTACTTCGCGAAGGAAGCAGGAGTTCGGCCTCCTACAATCGTAACCGGTGTCTATCATCTGGGGCCGAACCCATAACCCTTCACGCATAGGGATGTCAATGAGTATGGAAACCTGGAATATTATCAGAACCTGAGCCTGAACAGGGCGGGTTTATCCGAGCTGAACAGGTATGGATTCGGTTATAGGTATAAAAAATAAAAATTCGACGAATATGGATACGAATATGGATTTTGCATTTACCCGATCCGAACCCAAACCCGAACCCAAATAAATTATATATATACATAATTTATTTTTATTTATTTATATAATATATAAAATATTTAATAATTTTTATTTTTTAGAATTTCATTCAACGGTATGGACCCACCGGATTCGAGTCTGGGTTCGGGTTTCGGATTTTTGGTCGGATACGGATATGGATATGAATTTTTAAAACCCGCCGGATTCGGATCCAGGTACGGATTTTAATTTGGTTTTCGAATTCGGGTTCGGGTTTTTAGAAATCCGACCCGTTGACGTCCCTACTCACACACCCACAATCTTGTGTACAAGACTCAAATTTATGATTTTTTTTTACTAAATTATAGAAAATTTTTCTGTTAATACCTGATTTTTTGCTTTTTCCTGCTGTCATTTAAAAATCTATATTTTGTCTCTTTAAAAAAAAAAAATCACAGGGGCTATATTGTGACAAAATGATCAAATTGTCTCTTATCTTCTTCATCTCCTCCCTAATCTAAGCCTCTGCTTCTCTGTTTTTCGCGCCTCCCTCAACTCTAGCTCCAACTCTGTTTTATCCATCTGCTCCCCCGCTCCTCCAGCACCCTCGCGGCCCTTCCATTTCGGCGACTATTGAGAGAAAGATCAAGATAGATGTGGACGGAAAGGTGGGCAAGGACAAGGGTGAGGCAGCGGAGGAGAGCGAGGGTGTGTGAGTGGGCATGGACAGAGAGGTAGGCGAGGGCGAGGCGATGGAGAGCGAGACGGTGCAGCCGAGGACGTCGATTAGAAAGGATGAGAGTTTTAGGAATATTTTGGGTATAAAAAATAGGATATAAACGAAACATTAACGGAACACTAATGTCGAGAGGCCAAAATGAATATTTTTTTATTTTCTAAGGAATTAAAGTGTAGGTTTTCAAAAGACAAAAAAAAAAGTGAAAAAAACAGATATTGATAAAAGTATTTTCTGTGATTTAGTCTTTTTTTTCTTTTTCTTTTTCTTTCTTTTTTAAGGAATTAGGAGCTTGTACGTAGTCCAATAATTCTAGCCTAAGTCTTTCGTTGGCACTCAAAATTATTCTCCTAGATGGGACTTTCAAATTCATGATCCCCTCTCACGCCCCACCCAGTAGTGTTGGGATGGTAGTGGTACTAGTTAATTTGGCAAAATGTTTAGGACATTTTAAATAACGTGTGTAATATGCTAGCACATCAACAATACGGAAAGGATGTTGGGCAGAGGAGCCAACTATGGAGCAAACGTCCCTGACTCAGACAAACTATGTCACCCAAATTTTGTTGTTATTTTTCCTTTTAAGTCAACATTACACTCTAGTTTCCTTTTTCTTTCTCTTAATTTCGCCGTCTTCTTCTTCTTTTTCTATACATTGACACTTCACCCTGCAAGTTGGGTTCGGTTCGGGTCGAATCTCCTCGACCCATCGCGGGCCACATAGTTGAAATTGAGTAGACCCCATTCTCCAAGCAATTAAGTGCAGCATAGTTGTTCCTTTCCTTAAACTTCAACCAATCACAACCATGATCATATTTTAAGTAATGTATATTTGATCTCCAAAAAAAGAGATTAATGTAGATTGGAAATGATAGGTTTCCACAGCGGAGCACAGGTGGTGGTGGTGGTGGTGGTGGTGATTCCTTTATCTATTCCTGAACAGTAAAGAAACTGCATGTGCTGCTTAGCTCATCAAATTTAGTTAGATTTCTTCTTAAAATTGTGTGGCATCTTTCTAGCACTCCTATCAACATCTAGAAGAATTCTTTTTGAAGGGTTGCTTAGGTTTACCTAAAGCTTAAATATTGTAAAAAATAAGGTGTGAAACAATATTAGCTACCTTGATTAACAAGTATGGTGACATGACTAATTGGGCATCATAGTTTATTTTGGTTGAGGAACCCAGCACCATTTTTTTTCCAATAATTGGTATCAGGTTTACAAGCAATAATATAATAATGCCTAAAATTCTCTTGGGGTGGAATTTTTAACTATTAAATATTGTACTATATCCAATCTCATTTCACAAAAATTACTCTAACTTATATGTGAGGATGATAATAACTATGTAGATGAAGATGCTTGTAACTCCCTCCCTCTCTCTCTCTCTCTTTTTTCTTTCTCTTTTTTGTTTTTGTTTTTGTTTTTGTTTTTGTCTTTTGAGAGGATAAAAGGCACAGGAACAAACTCTAGATAAAGTGCACTTAGCAATAGTAAATTCTGTTAGATGTTTCAAAATTGTTAATCGCAAGTTTTTCGAACCCAATTTTGTTTTCATCAATCCATAAAATTAAATCAAAATTACTCTTAATCTTATCAGAATTATTTCTAAAATTTAGCCCCTAATATAAATACATTTTTTATTTCGTAGATTGATATGATGAGAGAGTGTATATTAAGAGGGTATTTTGAGGCTTGGGACTCTTCGAGAGACACCTTATTTTGTACTTCACTTTGAATATAATAAAAGTTTAATTTTGTTTCATATTCGCTCATAAATGTAGTTCAAACAAATTCTTCTGTTGTTCTCGATTCTCTTTATAGTTGTTTTTGCACCCAACAAACTAAATCTTTTCAACATTAATTTATCGTAACAAACTTATCATGTAGCCTATTATTTTAGATTTGATCTTAGGTCGCGTTTGGGGTACGATTGGTCCAGTTGTAAGGTTATTTCATGAATTTCATTAAGAGAAGCACTACATCAATACAATCCCAACAGCAATTAATGCCAAATATAAAACTTTTTCACTCTTTACTCCTAAAATTTTACTTTTACTTTTCATTGTAGAAGTTTTACTTTTTTTTTTTTTTTTTTCTTCTTCCCCTTATCAAAAATTTTACGAAAAATTACTGTTGTTAAAAGCAAAAGCAGGGCTGTTTGGAAAGGCCATGGAGGGCTCAGCTGAGTTGCTGTAGATCAGGAGACAAACCACCAATTAACCAATCCTAAAGAGAGAGAGAGAGAGAGAGAGAGAGAGGGGCCCGGACAACAATGCCACAACCACCTTGTACTTGGCTAATTGTGCTACTAAATAAATTGTGGATCCAAAATGCCAATCATTTCAAAACCTCAACAGAGGAGGGGGGTAGGTTTCTATTCTAGCCCAAGCAAGCAGCATAATAGGTTTGTTGTTGGATTATCATCTTTGCATGCAATATAAAAAGAGCCTAGCCCACCGCCTTTAAAAAGCCCAATTAGTGGACCCATGTAGGGCCCATTCCCACACCAACCAATAAATAAAAAGGTACATCATTTATTGTCTTAGATAGACTACCCATACATTGGCGTACTCGCTTACCGCTTAGACTGTATGCATGAATCAATAAAAACCTTCATATCATGTATTGTGCGTGCCTGCATATCAACAACCTATCGATCAGCACGACACTTTCTTTTCGTAGCGCACTAGTTTAATACAGGAGTAAGTTTGAATCACCACCCCGTAGCTTATCACATCTGAGTTTCAGTTTCATTTGTTACACTTAATTTTCCTTTCAATTGAGCTGTGCGAGGACTTCACATACGGCACGCGTCTTTACAAACCAAAACTCAAAATAGAAAACAGAGACATGAGTTTAAGAATCCGGCACGTCCTTAAAAGAGTAAACGAATAGCTACCATACGGTACAGGAGAAAAATCACAGAAGCTAAGAGAGCATTTGGATTGACGAAATTATAGTTCGGATAAAATCAAATTTGCCAAGAGTAGAAGTGATAGTCTTGTCATCAACTAACATAATGCCAAAGAGATTCACCGTCTAGTCATAGGCGTGATTTAGGGCTGTACTTCGGACCATTTCACTGAAAATTTGTTTTCACGAATGTAAGCTCATGACTATTTTACCGGATCTTCTCGGTATCTCTTCATAACGGACAAGATCAACATTAATCCACGATTGAATTGCAACTTCATCAATCCAAACATCTCCTAAACCAAATACATATCAGGTATTAGAATATTTCTCTCTTATTGAAAACACAGGGGAGGATGGACTTGTTACTCTCATGTCATTTCAGCAGGAACAGTTCTAACATGTCACCGCAATGCAATACTTATACCAGATAAAGGCTCTTCTAATTCTGTTTTTTTTTTTTTTTAAAATCAGGCATCCAAATAGGTTCTTCATTACATTTTGATTGACCTGGTCTATGGAACCAGGTGTAAGCACAATTTCTCCAACCCAGCTTTCATGATAGGCCAACTCTCGGATCGAGTTTTCCTTACTGGAAATAAACAAGCATGTCTCCACTCCACATAGCATCGGATTCCCAATCACATAACCATTCCAACCAAAGAAAGCAACCCCTCAACCATACGAACTAATACTTTGTCTCTAGATTTCCAAGTGTCAATCCTGCAGATCAAAGACATTAGAGCAATAAATAAGTTGAATGGATTGGTGCCGTTTTCTTCGGATTTCTCGCAGATTGTATATACGTTCATCATTATTTTTTGAGAAAAGGTAGCACGTTACCTACTTCATTCATTGAATGTATGAACTAGGCTACAGGAGTGAGGCAACCAGGGCCTCAAGGAAAGAAACAACAGTTAAAAAATAAAATAAAAAAAAAACTTCAGAACTATCGAACTTCAGAAGCTGCTAAATGATTCGGTCGTATGAGGGGTTCCCAGAACTTCAAAAGCTGCTTAATCCTTTGTACAACCAAAACAGAGTCAACATGAATATTTCGAAAAATCAGATCATTCCTTACCTTCCAAATCGTCCACCAGCAAGCGACCAATTTAGGTAAGCTATTATGCTTATTATGCGTCCCTTTCTTGGCCAACCACCTATCCCAAACGTACCGTACGTCTTCTCCTAACTCCCCAGCCTGAACTCCCTCCCTAATCATCACCATACAGAATTTGGTAAAGACGCATTGAGAGAATAGGTGGTCCACTGTCTCCTCGTGTACCCTGCACAGCACGCAGACTGAGTCTCCAGTCCAGCCTTTCTTCACGAGGTTATCAGCTGTAAGAGGTCTCTTCTTAAGGACAAGCCAACAGAACACTTTGACCTTGAGGGGGATTTGGAGCCTCCAGATCTTGGAAGCGCATCCATCCCTCGTACCCTCGTCACTCAACATTCTATATGCCGATTTGACCGAGAATACTCCGTTGTTACACCATATCCACCCAATCTTGTCAGGTCTTTGCACTACTCTATAGTTGTCAACTCTTTCCCTGAGTGCTAATAGGTCGGATCTCAGCCCTGCATTAGTAGTCGCCACACCGCTTACACCACCCAGAATCCTATTCCAATTCCAATCGTCGCTTTCGAAGCAATCCTTGACCGTTAATAGCTTGTGATCCGTCATCACGTGGATCTCCGGAAATGACAAATGTAAGGCGGTTTCTCCACACCATCGGTCCAACCAAAAGTCAACAGAGCTCCTGTCACCCAACTTCTTATAGATTCCCCTACGTTCATCATTATTAAAAGGAAAAATTAACCATTATGCAAGAGACCAGAATACCAAGTAAATATAAACAATTTGTATACGATATATTCATGACATGCTTTGATGACTACAAATTAAGATATATTCGTGCTGCAATTTCCATGCTAATACGGTATACGTAGGCAGGAAAGAGCGAAAGAATTCGTAGTAGAAAATTTGTAGCACTACATGTAAGAGAACAAAATCCATTAATAACTATGTACTGTCGTACTAATACGAAGGCTGAGAAGTTTCAAAGGTATCGTTTTCATTACTTATTAAATATGATTGCACGGCTTCGGTTTAATCTATAAATTCGGCACGCGCCGCAGCAAAAGGACTAAGCAATTGACGAGTGCTGTTGATTAATAGTGCTCGTAATAATTCCAAAAGATGCAATTAATAATAGATTAGCTGTTTACGGAATTTTACAGCAAAAAAGAGTGAAAATAGCAGCAGCTCCAAGCTACTACAATCAAATTTAAACAATGAAAGTGAAATAATAATAGTAATAACAATAAACTACAAGGAAAAAAAAAAAAAGGGAGCGAGTTTCGGGAGTATACCTTCTGCAGTTGAACTTCAATGCGGCTCATTGAACACTTCTTTACTGAACATGGTCAGCATTGTCCCACCAAGCAATAAATGGCTTCACAATTAAGCTGCTGATGGAATTTCACTTTGTTACTAGGGAAGCAACCAATCAAAAGATCTCTGCTTTCTCCATTGCTTTTGGCATCTAAAACAGAGAGCTCAAAGTGGAAAAATACTTTATGTTCCAGCAAAAAACAAAAGGAGAGAAATGAAGTAGGCCCACCTCTAAACCAATAGTTAAGTTTGCATATTAGCTTTAGTTGGATGCGAATCCTTTCGTAGCTTGAAAATCTCCAACAGTCATCCCCAGAGGGAGGCCTCTCCAACTACCAGATGCTCCCCCAACAAATGAAGTAAATGCCACTTTAGATTCAGTAGCCAGATAATGCTTTCTCATAAGCTAGGTCTGCTCGTATGGTTCGATATCACAACTTTAACCTTGCATGAGTACTTTATTAGACGCTGTTCCCTGCGATTATGATTGCGAATATAAGAACTTATTCATGGAGAACTCAAGGAAAGAAACCAGAATAGGTACTAATATATTGCTATTCAAAAATATGGATGCCCATAAGATGCTCTAGTACATAGTACAAAATTTTTGTCGTTTACGCCAAAAACAGTATAATTTGAATAGCTAAAGCAGGACATGACATACAGAAATTTCACTGCAAGAATTCAAAATTCTGACTTAGTAAAGCCCATTTATTACAACTAAAGTTCTTAGTAATTCAGCTTTTCCTCCTAGCATTTATCAAGAATGAGAAGAATTATCAGCGATAGGAAACATGTATATGTTAGGGGCTCCCTTTTTCGTCAAGAACAACCATACCAGATCTGTGAGAAACGAAATATAGACTAAAGAAACATTTAAGGACAAATCAGTTAGCCCTTAATGCACAGAAAATAACTTAGCCTATCAACGACAACGAAAGTTTCTCTTACATTGAAAGTTGCCACTGTTTGTCTCATCTTCACTAACATGGGGAGCTTGTCAACAAAAAGGTTTTCTCCTATCCTAGGAAACTAACCCTGGCAAAAATAGGATATAAAAAGAGGGATATACATTAAAATCATCACATAACAATATTTGGATGGTGGGGGCCAATCAAACAAGTCCAATGAAACATAATCCTTACTATTGCTTTGCATTCATCATTAATAGACACATCCTTTTCATTGGCCTAAAAGCTGCCGGTGTGGGAGTCACTGTATCCTCCCTATTGCTAACAGAGGAGATTCTTGGCATTTAATATACCTGGCTATAGAGTAAGAAAAAAATAGCAATAATTGCGTCTTCGCCCATATAATAACTCAATCAATTGATCAATTAGCCTTACCACCTCCAAACAATTCTGCATCGTTGATATTTGAATCTCGAGTTACTTTTAGCTTCAGTTTATCATTATTGAGTTATTTTTGTCGTCTGTCTGATGTATTTTTGTCATCTGTCTTATGTATTGATGGATTCGTCTCCTCACACATACAGAAGCTCTGAGATGTCTCTCATTTATTTAATCTCCTTAAGAAATAAGAACATCCGAATCGTCCTTTATATTACATTTAATACTTCAACAATACCAGACTAAGATTTAACAACTAGATTTATGAACATAAAGATGCTAACTCGTGACCTACATTGAACTTCACAAGGTAGAATTCAGTTTGATTGGCAGATCCCAGAGCATCTACATCAAGGCAGGTTGAACTTGGAGAGAAGTAGCATCAGATTTGTATTAAATAGATGATAGCAGATAAATGATAAATCGCATCCTTAATTAGACAAAGGAATAGTTTAGCATGAAGTTTAAACCCAATCATCATGAGGAAAACACATAATAACAGAAGGGCAAGCAATAGAAGGATTTTAACAACACACACACACACACACAAAAAAAAAAAAACATTTGTTAACTATCGAGTGTTTATATGTCACTATAGTGCATACTCTTAAATAATTGTAGCTTCATTCAAGATGATCATTGTAAAGTTAACCTTCTCTATTGCCACAGAACTGCATTTTTATTGTTATTATTATTTTTTAAACTCGACAAGGATCGCTGCTTACACGTATACACCTCAGATCACTTCAAATGTTCTTTGCAAAATGGTTTTACCAAGAAATTCAAAATCTTGTAAAAGAGTCACACCAGCATCAAGAAATTACAGCTTGAAGAGTAAATCTTGTTAAGAAGTAGCATCAGATTTGTATTAAATAGGAGCACGGGAAAGTCGAACCAGGCTAGGGTGGGCACCAGACTAACCCAGGCTAAAACGGGCCTCAAGGTATTAGGCCCAAAACCAACCAAAAATGTTGTTCGATATTGTCGACCTAGGCAGGTCAGTATTAAGGGGGTAGTGATTCTTTGGCTGAATTTTGAGCCTAGGATTGTCTCACATTTTGATTGTCAATTTCAGGTCAAAATCATAGTTTTAGATACCAAATGTATTCATCCAATTGCAAGGAGTAAACTAGTTTTACCAGTTAATTGGCAATTTCAGGTCAAAATCATAGTGTTGCTTTGGTAAATTCTTTAAATTGGCAAAGAGACAAGTTAACAAATAACTTTTCTCAAAGTTAGCCCTTGATTACGTCAAGTTCGTTCATGCAAATGTAAGAGTACTGCCTAAAATCTGCAAATCTAAAGACCTACCGTATATTGTCACTAATATCATCAAATTTACATGAAATTCCTTGGAATTAGTGAAAGGATTACAAAGTAGGGAAATCAAGTTTCTGTAAGAATAAACCTCAATTTCATTAAATTTGATAGTTCAACAGCATGAGCAATAGAGAATAATGAAATTTACAGCAGTGTTGCATTATGTAACTTTGGTGTCAAACCGTCAACACAATGCCATCTTGTTTTTATGGTGGCCGAAGGACCGGTAGCCTTTGTCTTGCTTGTACCCAACTAATCAAGCAGTTAGTGTAAAAATGCTCTTTATTTTATCAGAAGCTCAGTTCAGCATGATGTTCAGCTTGATCCCTAAGAGAAAAGAGGATGGGAATTACAAAAAACTCAAGGGTGAAAGATCTCATTTGCTGAATGTCCGAGAGAAGTCGGAAGCAAACAGCATAAGCTGCAGAATTTACCTGGCGGTAGCTCCCCTCCGAAACTTGGCAGAACACTCGCAACAAAGATAGAAGTCGGTGGCACACAATCTAATCTGCAGAATTCACCTCACTGAAGAACCTGTCAGAAAATGAAAATTTACAGATTTAAAAAAAGTTTTAATTATCTAAAGTTCTTCTTAATTTCAAAATTTAGAAAATTTTCCTTCTTCATGAGAGCTATCTTTGTCAGTGAACATGACCACTCTAATTTGAAATATATCAGTAAAAATAATATCAGAGTCCATTTTCACCTCCAATGTCTCTATTCAATTTATGATGTCAGTCTATGTGAGTCCAAGATCTTAAATTTGTATAAAATAATCTTAAAGGTTATTCTCTTAAGAGCATCTTGCTCCTAGCGGCAGCAGGGACAAATGGACAACAATTTCGAGTTCTCAATGTATTGAGATGTAGAACTTTTTCAGTTAAAAATTGCATTATCAAACATTGTAGGGGCAACTTACCCTTGCAGAAACTCATTGGCGAAACACTCTTCTGTGCCGAATTTTACACGGAAGTTAGTCTGCGCACAAAGCTGCAAGTTGGTAAAAAGCTTCGTGTTAGACTGCTTTGCAAGAAATCGTTGACAAAAGATACAAGCCTATAACTCCATAATGATATCAGTGTTTTTTTTTTTGAGAAAAAGGTAGCATGCTACCTACTTCATTCAATAAGAAAATGAATTTAGCTACAAAATACGGAGGCAGCAAAGGCCTCAATAAGAGCGAGAAAGACACACACACATCAAAAAAAAAAAAACAAACATACTTCTCAACAAAAAGCAACTAGACACCTCCCCCTACAGTTAATATCAGCCTTCGCCCCTCTTCTCCCAATCCGTCAAAAGGTTTACGCTATTAATTAGCCATTTTCATCTTCCTGATATGCTATTCGCCAAATCCATAACTCAACCAAAAACCATGCAGAAAAGTGAGAGAGGCAACCATCATTTCGCTTCTGTATGTCCTATAAGCCCACATTCAACTGCAAATGATGATCTAGCAAGTCCGATATGTATACCGCATATACAATGGCACCGCAGTTGGCAGCCATGAGATTATTTGTAGAGGTGGCAAAAGCTGACCTGACCAACCTTGTCGAAAACCTGATCTGATCCCATCCAAGTTGACAGTGAAAATTTGACAATGAGAATCCGAATCAATCAAAATACTAAAGCAACTTTAACCCTAAATGGACCGAAAACTTACATGATTGAAACCGCAACAACAGCGGATGCACCTGAAACTCGAAGTGAGCTGAACAAAGAATAACTTGAAGGCCGAGAATACTCGACATGCAAAGCCCAGACAAAAATCATATGGCGCGCTCCTCTCAACCATCATGGACTCAGTATACAACTCATCTAGCAACTAAACACTCAAAAATGCAACAAGGATCTTCCTACATAATTAGAACCACCTACAAGTAGGCTACTAATGCACACGACGTTGTCTCCGTATCATCCTTCACCTCACCACCAGCCGTATTCACCGTGCGGAGATAGCACTGCTTATCATCCCTATACTTGTAGATCGACTTGGTATTGCCGCTCCCCCACTTCGCCACCCCATCCTCCATAAACACCGAACCCTCTGCATCCTGCCGGTCGTCCAGTATGCTACATACGACCTCCTTGTTCTTGGCCATCCTCACCGTCTCGGTCAGTCCGTGGAACATCTTCGTCCTCTCGAAAGCCGACCCCTCTCCTCCGCTCGAGCTTACCGTCTCAATATACAACGGAAACTCCTGGCTCACCGACATGCGCCCGGTGCCTCCTTTCTTCCGCTCTGTCCTCACATCCGTTCGAGCCTTAACATCCAGATTAACTTCTTTGATGGCGCCTTGCCGCAGTACCTCAACCCGGCTCTTGAACTTGAGCCGGTGCTTTATACTGGTGGTGATGTTGCCCTTCGATGAGCTCACCCAACCAGAGAAGCGCATTATCACTTGCCCATCAATGGACGACTTGCCGTCGAGCTCCCGCCAATCGGCCTGGCGGCTCAGCCGGAGCGGCGGGACCTTCAGCCGGATTAAACCGCCCACCACTCGATCAGACAGAGGATCGAGCCACAAATGGAGGTTAGCCGAAATGAGCCAGTAAGGCTGGCTATCTTTGATAGTGAGGCCAATTGTATGTTCTTCGCCGTCTAAGTAAAGGCCGAGGATCGGCGTGAGGTCGAGGTCATACGACGGGTGGTCGTAAGCGCCGATGGCGGCGACAGGGGCCCAGAAGAAGGGGTTTATCGAATTCGGGTGAATCACTGGGAACGGCACAACGGCGCCTCCGAATCGCCTGTCAACCGTGACGGCGACCTGGCGGAATGCGCCATTAGGCTTCGCGGTGGCGGTGGCGGCATCAGAAAAACGATAGCGATCGGGGCCGGTAGAGCGGAGGGGGTTGGCGTACCAATTCTCGTCGCCACCATGGGCCGAGACGAAGATTTCGAGCACGGCGCGGTAGGCGTTCTTTGGGATGAGAACGGGGACCGACTTCGCGTCGGCCTCGTCGTGAACCTTGAACCAGTACCCGGCCGACGAGCACCCGCCGGCGTCGTTGGAGATGGGGACGACGGCGTCGGCGGGGCGGTCGCCGTAGAGCCCTCGGAGTGGGGGTTTGAGCGCGGCGCCGCGGTAGAAGTGGAGGGTGAGGTTGACGCTGTAGGAGCCGTGGAGCGGGGTGGAGTTGGAGCTCCCGAGCGCCATGGTGAAGGTAGCGGGGGCGGCGGCGGCGGCGTCGTCGTAGTCGTCGTCGTCGTCCGCGGCGGGGGAACGGGGTCGAGGGCGCGGGCGGGGGCGGAGAAGGGCGGCGTAGCGGGTGATGTCCTTGCGGACGCGCCAGGAGACGCCGTGCGCGGCGGGGCCGGGGGAGAGGGGGGTCGAGGCGCGGAGGAGCTCTGCGCGCCAGTCGAGCCACTACGGCGGGCCCACGCGTTATGCGCTCGCGCGGGCAGGAGGAGGCGGAGAGTCGATGAACGTCACGCCGACCAGCGGGCGCGGCCACGCCGACGGCGGGGCGTAGCGGCGCGCGCGCGCGGGGGCGTGCGGTGACGGAAGTGGTGGCGGAGGACGAGGAGGGAGCAAGTGAGGGGGCGGCCCGAGGAGAGAGTAGGGGAGGGCAGGGTCCGGGTCCATCGTACTCCACCATAACGGCTCTCGGCGGCGCGGCGCGGCGGTGGCGGCGACTGCAGGGAACGGCGGAGGCGGAGGCGGAGGCGGCGCGGCGCGGCGGCGGCGGCGGCGCAGAGGAGGGGGGCGGCGGAGGAGGAAGCGGGAACAAGGAGGCGGAGGCGAGAGACGCGAAGAAGAAGAAGCAGAGGAGAGCTCCTCCTCCTCCTCTCATTTGGGAATTTTGTAGTGGAGGGAAACGGGGATGCGTTTTGAGTGTGTGAGGAGAATTTAGAATGGGGCGTGGGTATTTATATAGCGGAGAGTTTGGTCGTGTTGGAGAAGGTAGGGTCGTTTTGAGCATGGGAGAGGAAGCAGGTGAGAACGGGAATAATTAAAACGTTGCGCCGGTAAATGTGTTGGGTACAAAATTTAACTGCAACAGAGTGGAGAGGAGGATACTTCGCGGGCAAATTCCATTCCACAGCCGTTTGCTGCTTGTGGGGTCTGCATCTGCCATGGAAACCAAAAAAAAAAAGTTTTCATGAATGCGTAGATGCTTGTTATTTATACTATCTATGGCCTAGGCCTACGTGATCGATCTTACCATGCAATTTTTAGTTTAGAAGGTGATGTCGAGTGAGTTTGGCTCTTGTAAATTGGTGCGCATAAGGATCATCTCTGTCGGAACGTAATCAGATTTGTCATTCATACTGCCTTAATATTTGAATGTTGCATGTGATTTCTCACTTCTGAATGTCGGCGAGACGATAGAGAGGATCGCTGTATAATCTTTCATCTGTTCGATGAAGTGGTAGTTTCCTACGATTTTAAGCTTGTAGGATTGTTTGTGCCAAGCAATTCTAAACGACTAACAAAATACGAATTACAGAATGTTATTTGTGCAATTTTAGAATCTAAAGCTTTGCTATTAGTTTTACAAATAGAACTTAACTGTACAAGGACAGAGTGATATATATTTAGTCGCGGCACATGAGAGCTTTCGAAGTTTTCCAATTAAAAGAAGAACACACATCACACATAACAACTATAATCGCAGTTACTTTACAAACACAGTTTAACTGACGCATGGATAGAAAATAATACAACGCGAAGTATTAATCATTCAGTCGCATGAGACAGAAGAAGAAGAGGACGATGAGGCGGCACACAACGATGTGGCGGTGGCAGCGGTGGCAGCAGTGGCAGTAGTTGCACCCCTGCTGAGTAGCAGCCGCGCGATCCCGTCGTGCCCTATCGCCGCCGCCATGCAGAGCGGTGTCGCGCCCCGCTTGGTCTTCGCATTCACATTGGCCCCGAGATCAACCAACATCTCCGCCGCCGCTGCGCAGCCGCTCTCGACAGCAAGGTGGAGCGGGGTGTGCCCCTCGACGTCGGCGCTCTCCACGTCGGCACCGGACTCGACGAGCAGCGCCATTGCCTCGCAGTGCCCCTTGATTGCTGCAGAGTGGAGAGCCGTCGTACCGTACTGATCGCGGCTGTGGATCGTGGCGCGTTTGTTCAGCAACGACCGGAGGCGGCAGACGTCTCCACGCCTCGCCGCCGTCATGACCATCTCCCCACACTCCAGTACGTCGACTACAGCTTGCTGCGTCCAGTGAGTTAAGTGTCAGAATCTTACACTTCTATACATCTGAACAAAATTGGCCTGACCTGTAACGCAATTCACCTCGATTTTTGGTGGTTCGACTCGAGCTCAGCCGACCTCATCAGGACTAAGCTAGTTCACTGGACCAGCTCATGTCTCAAAAGTCCAGGCCCGTGAAAAGTCGGGTCGGATTCAGACCGACTTCTGATTTCTGTTACTGATATGGTCTTTTTATATTTGGCTCGACCCAGTAAGGTCGTTTGGACACAGTAAATTTTCCGGGTGTTCTGAAATAAAATTTAAAATTAATCTGTAAATTTAAATGTCCAAATTTAGATTTACTAGTTTAGTTTGAATTTGGCTTTGGTTCGGTCACTAAAGATTAGAATGGATATGATTTGGATAGCAATGTGGTGTCACACTATATATATATATAGAATTATGTTACTATACTATCAATAGTACTAAGCCCCTGGTACTATTGAGTTTTTGGCCGTTGAATGAAAGGATATGCGGTTAGGATGATAGTGGTCCCCTAGGGTTGAGTGGGTCGTTGGTTTAATAGTATAATCTAACGGGTGGAAATGATCAAAGGGTAGATCTAACGGTAGAAAACTCAATAGTACCAAAGACTTGCTACTATCGATAGTATAGTATATATATGTATCAACCATGCTTTGATCCGACCCATTAACTATCAAATGATATATAAATTCTTATTTGCTATTCCGGAACTAAAGAAAAGCATAATGATAAAAGAACTAAATTGAAATACTATAAATATCACCAAGCTATTGATGTTATTAAGTTTTCAACCATTGGATAAAAATATGCACGATTAGAATAATATGGATTCCTTAGAATTAAATAAATTATTAATTTAATAATATAATCTAACGAGTAAAATAATCAAAATGTTAAATCTAAAGACAGAAAATTTGATAGCATCAAGCATCTTGATATTATAGATAATTTACAGCCGAACTCACATACAATTTCAATATAAATAAATAAATTGGTATTAAATTAGAAAGGACACATGGAGAATAATTCGTACAGAGCACGAAAGCTCGCGAGGGATATGACAAAAACCATGCACGACAAAATGCATTATTATTATTATAACCACACTCAGAACTCGCCGTTCATCAGATTCCGAGCATCAAAATTTTTCATTTTAAACTAAAAAAAAAAAAAAAATCAAAATTTTAATTTATTGATTTTAGTAGGAGAGCAAATCAAATTTTTGCAAAGAGTGTGAAATACTCACGTGCCCCTTATCCCTGGCGACGTGCGCCGGCGCTCGGCCCCGCGCGTCGGCGACGGCCGCGTCGGCGCCCATCTCGAGCAGCGCCGCCACCACCTCGGCCTTCCCGCTCGCCGCCGCCGCCCACAGCGGCGTCCTCCCGCGCCCGTCCCTCGCGTCCGGCGCCGCCCCTCCCCCGACCAGCACCCTCGCGCACCTCACGTGCCCCCTCCCCGCCGCCACGTGCAGCGCCGTCCTCCCCTCCCCATCCCTCCCGTCCACTTCTCCGCCGCCCTCCACCAGCGCCCTCAGCTCCTCGTCGTCTCCGGCGGCGGCGGCGGCGTGGAGGCGGCGGCGGCGGTCGCCGCCGCAGACGACGACGACGCGGAGGTGCACGGCGGAGGAGAGCACGGAGGGGGAGGGGGAGGGGGAGAGGGAGGAGAGGATGAGGAAGCGGGGGCGCAGGGGAGGGGGGAGGGGATGGGGGCGGAGGGTGAGGTGGAGGGGGGCGGAGGAGAGAGGCGGGAGGGACCCGCACGGGGGTGTGACGTGGAACGTGTCGGGGGACGAGGTTTGGACCTTGAAGTGGACCGGAAGCGTCGGGTGGAGGGAGCGGAGGTGGAACTCCCTCCGGCACTTGGCGTTCGGCCGGAAGTCGATTACGACTTCCGTCTCCGACACTTCCAGAAGCTTCGGGGAAGCGCCGCTGGGGGCCTCCATCGGAATTAGCGGTGGAGACCGAGTCGAGTTTTGGAAACAAAGCGGCCTCACCATTAAGGATTAGCTCGGTCCAATGTAAAATCGTAAAATATAAATTTTCGTAAAACGCATTTAGTTTCGCTGGAAAAAATTAAATAAAAAAAATTACACAGCTTGAATTTTTATTTACCCCCGAAGAAAAACGATAATTTCAATTTTTCACTAAATCAGTTAAAATCTTTTTACAAAAAAATATTTTTAAGTCAAATGAAATAAGCATACAAATGTTTTTTATATCGAAATAATTTTTCAGTTCATTCTATGCTAAAACAAATGACTCCTGAGTGTCGGTGTTTTATTGTTGTCGCTCCGTTTAGGGAGGGGTGGACGCCTCGACGGTGAAGGGATATGAACAGTTTATGAACTTCAGACAATAATTTCTCAGCTGAATTTTTTTTTTACGAGCCGTAGAACTCAAACATCAAGTCCTAATAAGGATGAATATTTTTGACTCTTAACCTTGTTTTGGCAATCAAACACGTGAGTTCCTTGAAGTGGGGGACCTCAGAGTCCCTCCCTTTTTTTTGGTCACAAGAATAAATTAATCCGAACCAAGCACTAATCTACAAAAAAAAGTAAAAGTAGTAAGAGTAGGTTAAGTGGATGTGTAATCCAATTTACAAAGACAAAAACTCTAAAACAGAATATCAAAAGCTTTTGGTGAACATAAATTTTTGTTAATCATATAGATTAAAGGAGATTTCTACATCCCTGTTTATCACAGGCGTCTGTAGTCCAACGGTGAGGATAATTGCCTTCCAAGCAATAGATCCGGGTTCGACTCCCGGCAGACGCATTCTCTTTTTTTTTTGGTCGCAAAAAAAGGAAATTTCAAATCAGACCATTTTTGGCCCAAAAACAGAGTGTCATGTAACGAGGGCCCACTTGAAATCAGAAATTTATTATTTATTTTGGGCCAAAAATATTTTTGGTCCAAATGATGTTTTAGGTATTCATAACTCAGTTTGGGCTCTTTCCCGGGCCCATCTAGACCGTTAATCTAGTGAGAGGACAATGATTAAACAATTTTTCTATTTTACGAGACATTACGAAAAGATTACTCATTGAATAGTTACATAAGATTTTTGGATGCTGCTTGTTTTGAGTCTGACTCGACTCCAAATCCGACCATTTTTGGCCCAAAAACACGGAGTTTGAAGTGACATCTCCAGGAATGTTTTAGACCTGCAGGTCTCGAATTGACTATTTATCTTCTAAGAAGGTAATGGTTAAACAACCTTTCTATCTTGTATACAGTGTCTAAATATTTTTCGAAATATTTTTCGAATAGAAGTTAAAACTAGTTTCTATGCTCCAAAAGAAAAAAAAAATTCTCCAAAAATAATGCTAATAATAATAATAATAATAATCACTTCAAAAATCACAAACAATATTTGTGAGAAAGTTTCAAAATTCTTATTTGCTACCTAGACTCCTATCGAAGGAAATATTGTAGGAGAGTTCCAAAAATAGAATAAATTATTGATGCTTCTAAATAGTGGTTATGTGAAAGCTTCTGCTGAGCCAAAAGGCAATGTGGAGCGTTACAATCATTAACTGCAGATGAAGAAAAGTTGGGCTTTTGCAGCTTTTGCTTTGCCTCACTTCACGTGGTGGGAACGTGCACCTTCCGGTTGGTGGGACCTAATTAAACACATCCCATTAGTTTTAAACAATAATAATAATAATAATAATAATAATAATAATAAGGTTAAATTATAAAAAAAAAATTCTTATAAATATTTATTTTTTTAACTTTCAAAAATTTGTATTTTATCCTCTTAATATTTCTAAGTTGTCTCTCTGTTAAGGTTCTACCACTATTCCGTCAATTCCTTATAATTTATGCCGAAAATATACTTCAAAATAATATAAATATATTAAAAATTTATTTTTTTTTATAGAAGAAGCATTGGCGATTTAGTCATTTTGCTCTCTACATTAATGCCGTACCATTTGAAAATATTTTTAAAAATTTAAGAAAATAAAATGTAGGTTTTTGAAAATCGGAGATAAAAAGTAAAAAAGTGAGTATTTACGGTAGAGCTTTCTTTTTTTGTAATTTAACCTAATAATAATAACTTATTAGTTCAATGCTGAAAGCCTCCCTCTATAATACGCGACCAATTGCCTCTCCTACTGATCGTATCTAGCATAGTTAACTAAGAATTTAATAATTAATTTTTAAGGCTTTAAATTTGAAGTAAAATTACTACACATTCTAACCTATCTTATTTTTAAAATAAATAAATTGAATACTTTTAAAATGATCCTTCAAAATAACAAATGATGGGCAAGTGGGTCATTAGTATCCAAAAACACCTAGTTTTTGTTTTTTGTGCTAATTGACATTTTTTTAACATGTTTCGCTTCATAAAAGGAAACATTGTATGATAAATTATCATCCACATGCGTACCACTTCGAAAGTCGATCTAGTCCTTTATATGATGTAATATTTTTGATAAAATATTATTCTTATTTGAATAAAAATACATAGACAAAATTAAACTTATATGTTCAACTTCGACAATTAGAATCCATTTCAATATACCTTGCGTTATTTACAATGTTGCTCGTATTCCATTCATCTAAGCTGGATTTATTACAAAGGTGATAGCAAAGCATTTTTGTTATACGGCTAGTATTTGATTCATCAAAAGCTTATAAAAAAAAATCAATAAATTTATAAAAAATATTTTTTTTTCACAATTTTTATTTTTCAGATAAAATGATTAGAAAACAAAAAGTACTTTTTAATTAAAATTTGAAAAAAATATATATAATAAATTATTATTTTTAGAGCAGCAGGACAGACAAAAAAGTACTTTTCTAATTAAAATGTTAATTTTAAAAAATATTTTAGGAAAACCAAACCCTCTCTTTCTCTCTCTATTTCTAACATCTCAAATCCCTTCCTCTTCTTTCCTCCGCTTCAAGCACTAGCACAAAAAAAAAGCTAGAAACATAATTTAAGTCCACAATCCATTTCTTTTTATTACAAAAAAAGAAAAAGAAAAAAAAAAGCACACAACAACAACAACAACCAGTCTCATTAATCACTCCAAACCAAAAAAAATGCAATAACAAATCTCTCCCAACCCACACACACACACACACACACACACACACACACACCACCCCAAAGCC
Organism: Ananas comosus; assembly: GCF_001540865.1. NCBI lineage: Eukaryota > Viridiplantae > Streptophyta > Magnoliopsida > Poales > Bromeliaceae > Ananas > Ananas comosus. The sequence goes on along the minus strand of NC_033643.1, from coordinate 1,414,316 downwards.
ACACTCAGATCCCCTCCCCTCTCTCTCTCTCTCTCTCTCTCTCTCTCTCATGTGGCCACCGTGGGTTAAGACTCGCCCTAACCCTAGCCCACACTCCGGCGGCGCCATTACCCGCTCCCCGTCCTTCTCCTTCTCCTTCGCCACCCTCAAGGGCGTCCAAACCCTCCTCCGCGACGGCGACGGCGACGACGACGACAACGGGGGGGCCTCCACCTCCTCCCCCTCGCTCCGCGTCTTCCACCGCGTCCGCGTCGCCGCCTCCGCGCTCCGAGCACTCCGCGCCCTCACCCCCTCCCCTTCCCCGGCCCCCGACGACGACGACGACGACGACGACCATCGGCGCGTCGTCCTCTACTTCACCTCCCTCCGCGTCGTCCGCAAGACCTTCGAGGACTGCCGCGCCGTGCGCGCGATACTCCGCGGCATCCGCGCGCCCGTCGACGAGCGCGACCTCGCCATGGACCCCCGGTTCCGCGACGAGTTCCGCGCCCTCCACCACCACCACCACCACCGCCACCGCCGCCCCCCGCCCCCGCGNCCTCCCCCAGCTCTTCGTCGGCGCCCGCTGCCTCGGCGGCGCCGACGAGATCCGCCGCCTCCACGAGTCCGGCGACCTCGGCCGCCTCCTCGACGCCGCCGCCGCCCCTCCTCCTCCTCCTCCTCCCCCTCTTCCTCTCGCCGCGTGCGAGCTCTGCGGCGGCGCGCGCTTCGTGCTCTGCCAGAGCTGCAGCGGCAGCCACAAGCGCTACAGCGAGAAGCTAGGGTTTCGGAGCTGCCCCGCGTGCAACGAGAACGGGCTCGCGCGCTGCCCCGCGTGCTGCCCCTCCGCCGTCTGATCGCCATCCAACGGTCGACATCGATCCCATCTCTTTCTCTCTCTCTTTTTTCCCCTTAAATATTTTAATCGGAACTAAAATGGGAGAAGGCGATTAGTTTCTTCTTATTCTTCTTATTTTATTTTATTATTAAGTTGTTGTGGTTGTTTAAATCTGGGGAGAGCTTGGTTAGTATTGGAAAGTATGCTAACTCTGTTTAACTTTTCTTTTTCTTTTTCTTTTCTAAACTCATGTTGGGAGTAAACTTCGTTTAATGAAGAAAGTTTGCTATTAATTTCTCTTTTTCTGTAAAATAGTAAATAAAACCCATAAATTGATTCCTTTATCTCTATTTTTATCAAATTAGAGATAAAGAAGATACCAATATTTATTTTTGGTAGGATTAGCTTCGAGCTCTCTTTCCCTTATTTACTCCTTTCAGCTGGGCTCCCCGAAAGTTGCGGCTTCAATCAGGGGTTTCGAGAGGATCTTGCATCGGATGCAGTCCAACGCGCAGAATTTTTCGTAATCATAATAACACATGAATTATTTAGTTTCCACTAGAATATGACCATGTAAGTTGTGTGTCAAGCAGTGAGAACTCGCTTGATGAAGCCTTATAATATATAATAATCAATTACTACTCGCTTAGTTTTCAAATTTTGCTTGCCAATTTGAGCCTAAGACAAGCTAACCAGCATGAATTTTCCATCTCAGCTTCAACCTCATCCCCGTCGTGCCCCGCTCCCCGACGCGTCATCCTTGGCGGGTACAAGAAAATATTTTTTTAAAAATAATTTTTAATAAATACTAATAGTAAAAAAAAAAAATAAACAGTAAAATGATGATGACGAAATGAAGAAGATGAGCTGCAGGCTCGTGTCATCACATGGTGTGTAGGACCCACTCTGCTGGCTGCGCGTATGTTTTTCGCAGGCCGTTATGGTGGGTGCGCTGTCCATTTTAGACTTCCTGCGCTCCGTCGCCCAACACGCGATCCCTGAAATGTAATCGCATGCTTCTTCCATAACAATTTTACGGCATGAATGGTTAAAAAAAATATAATTTTAAAATTTTAGACTTTCAAATTTGTTTGTAAATTTTTTTAAAATAGATTCTCAGTAGACAGTTACCTTTAAAATAAACAATATTTAAATTTCAATTTTTTTAAAAAAAATTTAGATGACGATTTGCAAAATCCAAACCAACTTTGCATAATAAGGTTGGATGGACCCAATCTAGCTTATTGGGCTGGGCCGCGTCTCCAAAATTGAGGTTTGTAAAAGTTTGGGCCGGACCGGGCCTTACGTGTCTCTGTTTTCCGATCCGATCCACACACTCGGTTCGGGCTTTGTAAAGTTGGACCGTGACTGCCATTTTAGTGGCGCATACTAGCAGGTTGTACCGTTCGGTCATGAGCGGCAGAATCGTTTCGTGAGTGTACATTAAATAATATTTGGTTGAGAGAACAAGAAAAAGAAAATGAAAATTGTAACAATAGCTGATCATAGGAGAATCTGATTTTTCTATCGATTTTTTTTTATGTCACGTTTCTTTTTAATCTGATTTTTATAATATGTTTCCTTTAACTTTTTTCCCTCATCCCCTTTTGTAGAGGCTATTCTGTCTCACTCACTCCTGTAGTCTAATTCATGCAATTAATGAATAAAGCAAGTAGCATTTTATTTTTTTTTATAAAAAAAAGTGAAAACATTCTACGTGTTCTATATTTTATGATGTAAAAAAAAAACATCATTTGATAAAAAAAAAAACTTATAAATAATCTTAATATGGATCATGCATGTGGCACCGATATATATATATAAAAAAAAAAAATCTAAAGATGTGTTATCTTTTATTAACCCCTGATTTGCCAAAAATGATATAAGCCTTAATTTTATGTAAGGTTTTATTATTTGTTCCATTACTATAGTATCAAACTGATTCACGTTAACTCACTACATTTTTGGGGCAAACCAATAATTAATTATTCAAGTTGAGCCTGAATAAATAAATGAGAGAAAATAATTTAAATATAGGGATTAGAGTGTTCTTCGATTACACGCTAAACTTTGGTAATGATCTAATATAGTGATTAGACCAAGCAAATGATTATTATTTTATTTATTTTTATATATCTGTAAACTATGGATGGTTGGCTAGTCGTGATTTGCCTGTTTCCTTTTTTGCTCTTGTTTGAGGCTTTGAGCACACCTTGGCCTTTTTGAAAACAAAAGAACAAAAAACTAATTTTGTGGGGATTCTCACTGGGAGACTATCAGATTTACCATCTATATTGTTTTAAGATTCATGCATTGTGTATGCTGAACGGCGAATTCAACGGTCTTAATTTTAAGGAGTGATTCTTATAAAAAGCTTTGCCCTTTTAATATTTGAGTAAGCACTTGGCTATGTTTCAAAAATCATGCTCTTCCAGTGCAATGCATGCTAATCTTAGATCTCGTTTGCAATCGTTCTCTTTTTTTTGAAAAAATAATTTTTACATGAAGTAGTGTAGGAGGGGTAAAGCATTTCTTACCATCTTTCTATTTAAACTGTTTAATAAAAAAAGTTGAAAGTAATTTTTATTTTTACTTCCAAATTCTTTTAGAAAAGTTGTCATCCGTCCCAAGGATAGGGTGCATTGTGAGCTAAGCAACAATGAAAATAAATAAAAAAAAGTTTTTAACTAATATATACCAAATTATATAATATTAGTATTTAAAAAAATGGATAATTGCCAATATATCTTTCAAAATTTTGAAAATATCTTATTTACTTTTTTTTTTTTCTTTCTAATATAACCCTCATATGTTTCTCCGTTATTCCAAAGTACCTTTGCAGTTATTATCCGTTAAGTTAACTTGGATTAAACATATAGTTAAATATTTATCAGAATTAAAAAAATCAAAATACTTAAGGGTAAAAGAAATATTGCTGATGGTAGAACGGTATATTTAAAAAGATCAAAAATCAAAATATTTATTGTGCCCTTAACTTAATAAGGACAAATAAGAAAAGTCGGTGATGGTAGAAGGATAAATTGGAAAAGGTAAAATAGTAATTTTATAGAGATAACAATTATTGCTAACCGTTCGTTAATAGAATTTAATTATAAGGGTATTTCTCAAATATGTTGGAATGTAAAAAAAATATTTTCAATATTAGCCTTTTAAGAAAGATAAATCAGAAAAAAGAAAACTTTTCAGAAATATAAAAGCTATTGCCCCTAAAAAAAATATACAACCACGCGAAATGAGACTTTAATATTAGAAATTTTACTGTTGCAAAACTTCATGTTTTCTCTCATTCTTGTGATATGGTTAGATAAAGATGTTTCATATTTTCATAATGCTGTGACGGCTACAATTACTATACTCTTATGAGTATAGACCCTTTTGTACTCGTAAGTTTTTGACCGTTGGATGAAGAGATGCGCAATTAGGATGATAATGGTCCCCGGTTAGAATAATAATGGTCTCTTAGCCAGCGTTTGGTTGGGGGTTAAGGGGTGGAATAACCCCTTAACCCCCAATTTATACCCAAACACCACTCTTAGCCACCGTTTGGTTGGGGGTTAAGGGGTGGAATAACCCCTTAACCCCCAATTTATACCCAAACACCACTCTTTTGGGGTGGGGTTAGTAAACCCCACCCCAAACCGGATTAGTGGGATTTACTAACCCCACTCTCCCTCTCAACTTTAATCCCGCACGCATCCCGAGCCCTCACCTTTTTCTTCTTTATCAATCATTAACCCCACCCCCCCTCCCAACTTTAACCCCGCACACATCCTGAGCTCTCACCTTTTTCTTCTTTATCAATCATTATCTTCTTATCCCACCTACTCCAACCAAACACTTTTTTTCACTATCCTAGACTAACTCCAACCTCCAACCAAATACAAAAAAATTTTAACACCATTTTAACCCTGAACTTAACCTTATCCCTGGAATAGCTACTTTTTCTTAACCCCGAACCAAACGGGGGCTTAGGATTGAGTAGGTGGTTGGTTAAATAGTATAATTTAACGGGTGAAAATGATCGAAGTAGTTCTAACGGCCGAAAATTTTTTAGCACAAAAAAATCTATACACATAAGAGTATAGTAACCGGACTCAAGCTGTGACATACCAATTTCACTTCATCATAAATTAACACTTTCTTTTTCTTTGTTGAGTTTTCATGTCCCCTCCTAGGCATATTATTCTACTGAGTGGACTTTGAGCTTCTTTTTTTGTGGAAAATACAAGCATGGTTGTTTATAAATTAACACCATATCAATACAAAATCATTTGGCATTTGCTTGGAATGCCAATAAATATATTTTTTAAAAAAGAGAAATTTTCCATCCACATGAGGAGAGGACCATGTCAAATTTGAATTTAAAAATTTAAATTGGTTTACAATTGGAGGAGGTTGAAGTTGTCCTGTAATGGGTACCCAATGTTTTTAATAAATAATATTAATTGGTCAAAGTCTACATGAATTGTACACAAATACAAGCCTTTGCTACTCTCAGAAAAACTTGCACCAAATCCATAATGAAGAGAGAGACCAAAGCAAAAAAATTGAATTTTTAAGAATTTTTATTTGAATTTTTTTCACAAGAAAATCTTAGATTCTAATTCCGCGTAGGAAAAAAAAAAAAACCAAAAGAACCATTTTTACGCCCCCAAAATTCCTCCTTTTACTTATCCTCATTCCAAAACTTGCTCCTTTTTGTTGCTTTTTTGGTTCTTCTCTTTTTTGATTCTTTTAGCTATTTCTTGGAAAAAGGAAATTTCTTTTTTTTTTTTTGAGATTAAAAGGAGGAGATACCCAAAAAGAGGCCTTTTTTTTTTCTTTTTTTTTGTTCCTGGTTTCATGTTGAAGAAGATGAAGAGACTCAAGCTTCAAATGGTTTGCTTTGTGTTGTGGGTCTCTTTGTTGTGTCATAAAATTGAGCTCTGTGTTTCTCTCAATGATGAAGGTATGTAATTTCTTTGAAGAACCTTTTTTTTTAGTATTGATTTCATATCCAATCTTTGTTTGATTGTTTTGTTTTTTTTTTTATATATATTTTTGATTATATAGGAAGGGCTCTTTTGAGGCTTAAAGAGATGATAGAAGATGACCCATTTGGTGCTCTATTGAATTGGAACAAAAATGATATTGATGCTTGCTCTTGGTTTGGAGTGGAGTGCTCTCATGATAGGAGAATTGTTGCTCTGTGAGTGATAACTTATTCTGATTAATAAGCCTTTTGGTACTTCCAACAAATTGGGTGTAAGAACCCAATTTAGGAACAGTTTAACCCGGCAAAGTTTCTACAGAAGTGTTATTTGAATATAGCTGGTTAAAATAACACATTCTTTTCACTTACATCTTTTCTATTATGTCAAGTTTCATAATAGAGCTTCTGCTATGGGCTGCAAAATCTCGCAGCACAAGCTCCGATCTATACTTACATGAAATAGAAAAGCTGTTACAGAACCCATGCTAAACAGGCACTTAATCTTTGAACTCGCAAATTTCGCTGAAACTAAAGTTCAATGCCTGAATTTTCGTTAGCTCAGATTCAAAAACTGTAGGCTAGTAAGTCCTCTAAGTCGCAACTTAGTTACCAATTCGATTGACACCGTAGACTATTGTCGGTATTTCTTCCCTTCAGAACCGCATTTAAGTTTGGTAACTTTCATTTGTTATCTTGCATACTGTCTAATCTGCAAATTTCATTGTGGTAGGAATTTGAAAGATCTTGGTCTTAAGGGCATGCTCGCGCCCGAGCTTGGGAAGCTGCTTCACCTGAGAACTCTGTAAGCAACTAGGGGACTTTCCCTTATTACTTCATTAATTTCATTTCCTTATGCTAAAGAAGTTGTCATTTAAGTGTTCTCTCACAACTCATTTTTCTTGGTATTTTCTTCTTTTGTGCAGCAACCTACACAACAATTCCTTTTATGGAGTCGTTCCGAGAGAGCTCGGAGACTTGCAGAAGCTCGAGGTGTTGGATTTGGGGCATAATAATCTCACTGGAACAATTCCATCAGAGATCGGAAACATATTATCCCTAGAATTCCTGTGAGTAGATAAGGCAAATGAAGTAGAGTAATTACGAAAACTTTTACCTTTTTTTTTATCTCAACGGAAAAGAATTTTTACTATTTGGTGGTGAATGTTGCAGGATACTTACAGGCAACAGATTTTCCGGTGAAATGTCGCCTGAATTGCGTGAGCTCAATCTGCTCTCCGAGATTCAAGCTGACGAAGGCCTCGTGCTGTTGAGCAAGGAATTAGCTATTAGGTTAGTTCTCAGCACTCTTTAGTAATTGAAAATGTCAGTTTTTATATTTGTAATCTTGCATTTAGCTCCACATTTACCTATTCTCATACTAACTGTTTATGATTTGATACTTGATGTAGCTTTGGCGGTGTTTACGGCCGTGACAAATTAAAACATTCTTTTTTTGTCTTCTGCAACCTTACTGACGTCGAAATTTCAAGAGAAAAGAAGCCAAATCACCAATGCATTTAGCACTAAAAGTTTACCAGAAAATCATACGGTAGCTTATAATCCATAGTTGATTATCTGAAGATTGATTTAATCCACACAGGAATATCAAGAATGCCACAATAAGGAGAATCCTCCTTGCTATCGGCGATAACCTTTCTCATAAAATTGGAATGCGCGGTTTCGAAACATTTTCGAAACCAACGATGCGTCTAACAACGGAAAATGCAGACATTTCAACATTCCCAAGGAGGGATTCACATGCAGAAGCATCTCCTACTGTGCCGTCAGTGAATACTTTTTCTCCTTCACATTCACCCTTGAGTGAACCTCCTTCGCCAGCCTCACCTCCGGAAACTTCTCCACATTCGCAATCAAATGATTCTCCAGTGTCATCCTCACGTTCACGTTCTCCACAACAACCACCCTCAGACGTAAATCATCGTCCACCGCCGCCTCCCTCAAATGTATTTCCCCCTCCTCCGCCATTGCCACCGTCAGACATATCTGCCACACATCAGAGAAAGCATGCAGTTTATTGGATAGTCTTAGCATCACTCGGAGGAGCACTTTGTTTAACGGGTGCCTTATCGGCCATGTACTTGCTTTGCCGCCGAAAGCACAGGGTTGGGACCGTCACGCCATGGGCTACGGGATTGAGCGGGCAACTCCAGAAAGCTTTTGTGACCGGTGGGTTTCTCTTCTTGTGGATTTTCAAACATCTCATTCGTAGTATAGTGTTAAAATTCTTTTCGTGAAAATGTAGGCGTAACCTGAATCACAGTGCATTGTGTATCAGTTGTGCCTAAACTTGTATTACTTTCTATTTCAGAAAATTCCATGTTCTGTTGGAACATAAGGCTACAAAATATACTATAAAAACATATAATGAAACATTAGGTAGTAAAATCACAATTCTTAAAGTTCAGGTACTCATTCTAATGTTCTCTGGTTTTATTGGGTTGTTTTTTAAGAACTCTACTTAGGTTGAATGTTTACAAAGTAATAATCTTCATATCAATAAATCTTCATCGTCAGGTGTACCTTCGCTCAGGCGAGCAGAACTTGAAGCAGCTTGTGAAGATTTTAGCAATGTCATCGGTAATTTATCGGACCACAAGTTGTACAAAGGAACTCTGTCGAGCGGGACGGAAATAGCAGTTACATCTACTTTGGCTGAGTCTGCCGCGGAGTGGTCACAACAATCTGAGGCCCAGTTCAGGAAGAAGGTATTCCGTAATCTACTTCCCTTTTTTCTGTAAAGTATGTACTTGAAATTTGAGATTTATTCTAAGCTGAAGTACCATCGATGTTTGTTGCAGATATCTGTTTTGTCGACAGTAAACCACAAGAATTTTATGAACCTTCTTGGGTACTGCGAGGAAGATGAGCCATTCACCAGGATGGTGGTGTTTGAGTATGCTTCAAATGGAACACTTTTCGAGCATCTGCACAGTGAGTTTCTAACTTTGTCTTCTAATCTGCATCATTTCTCTGTATACGAGTTCTTATCCTAGTGTTGCTGTTTAATCCATTCTTTGATATCCCTGATTTTGTACCTGAATTTTATCTTATGTACTAAAATACCCCACTCCTTGTGATCAATATATGCGTCAGAGATATCAATAGAGTGTTGCAAACAGAGAGAGATGGACCGAAGTTGCAAAATCAAACGGCGAATTAGCCATTCTAGTTCAAAATAAAATTTCAGTTATTTGTACTTAAACAGCTAAAACTACTTGCTTCTGAATCTTTCGAACATTGGAGTATGCAGTCAAAGAAGCAGAGCCTTTGGATTGGCACGCTCGCCTTAGAATCGCCATGGGAGTAATCTACTGCCTAGAGTACATGCACCAGCTCAACCCACCTGTCAATCTCCGAAACTTAAACTCGTCGTCAATCTACTTAACCGAAGATTGTGCTGCAAAGGTCTCCGATCTCGGGTTCTGGATCGACGAAAAGAAAGAAGCAGGACCGGATGATGATGGCTCCGATGAAGAGAGTGCAGTATACAAGTTCGCAATCCTACTGCTTGAGATGATCTCAGGCCGGCTTCCGTTCTCAGAGGACGACGGCCTGCTTGTGCTCTGGGCCTTGAGTTACCTAAATGGAAAGCGGCCACTTATGACTATGGTCGATCCGACGCTCAATTCAGTTCCCGAGGAGCATATATCTAGATTGTGTGAGGTGGTGCGATCGTGTATAAAACCGGAGAGCGAGGGGAGACCGACGGTAGCAGAGGTGGCCCGACAAATGAGACAGATCACAGGAATAGCACCGGCGGGAGCGGTTCCCAGTTTAAATGCGGCATGGTGGGCGGAGCTTGAAATCATTTCTTCAGGGGGGTAATTGCAGGTGAAATTCATAGATGTTTGTTGATCCTTCACTTTCCTTTTTAGTTTGTTTTCTCCCTTAATAATTTTGTGGTAAATTATGGTCACTACTGTGTTTCTGGCCTTGTTAAGCATTAAGAGTTTTAAGAGAAAGACATTTGTACAGGTTGTCCTGCTTTATGTGGGAGTAGTTTAAGTAAGAGAAATATACTTGGAGAAATAACTCAGAATACACATTATGTCTTGTATGAATTTATGTAAAAGCATGATGTGTTATGTAACCAATCAGAGTATAACCTGGAGCATAAATGCAATTAGTGTGTTAAACAAACATTAGGAACTATCATTCGAGGATGCATTCAAACTCATGAATCATGATACATGGATTTCCAGATATGTGAAACTAGAAATATAAGCAAAAACTTTAATCTAGTAATTCTTCTATTGAACTTGAGAACAGAGAAATTGTTCATTTAGCAAGAACATGATAACCAGTAACTGTAACTGTTTCTTTCCTCAAAAAGAGTGTTCTAAGCTCCAGAGGCCTTAAACGGAGGCACAGTTCCGAGTTCGAACAACATGCTCTTTGCCTTTCCCACAACAGAGCCAACTGCTACAAACCTGTTAGTACAACAATCAGTTCTGATCTCCCACCCCCTTGCTATTGTAAGTTCTAAGACATCAAATACATGAATGATGGATATTAATCCGAGCACACAGATTTCTCATCACACAAGCTTTCGTCGCGTCAAGATAAAAACAAGAGAGAGCGGGAGGGAAGGAGAACTTCCCGACAACATCTAGGTTTCTGTGGAAGGATTTAGAATGTTCTGTGCAATCTATGATATTAGAAGTCCAATGGCTTTCCAAACAAATCATTGATCTCGGCCATAGCCTCCCTAGTAAAGATTGTTGGCTCAAACAGATCAACTTCTCCTCCAAATTTATTCGAGGTGTTTGTAAAAGCTTGTCCATTTGAATTTTCTCTTGAATCTTTGTCACTCAAAATAGAGAACACAGAAGAAGCTGGTTTTAAATCTATTCTCTTGTTACTCTGCTTTCCCTGTCGTTTCTCATTTATATTTTCTCCCAAATCTTCATCGACGAAAATAGAGAACTCAGAAGAAGCTGGTTTTAATTCCATTCTCTTGTTACTTTGCTTTCCCCGTGGTTTCTCGCCCTTGAAAAAGTTAAGCGGCTTCCCAAACATGCTGTTTATTTCATCCATAGCCTCCTTCAAATTGACAGTGGGATCAACTAAACCATGGTGGCATGCATTCTCCACTTTGGGTTCACCGAAAACTGCCGATCCAACAAATCTATGAACCACTGTGTCTTCATTGAGTCCGTAATTGATCATAGTTACATCATTGGCAATGTCACCCTTTAAACCTTTTGGCTTCTCACATCCTTGCAAATAGCTACCAATTCCTTCATCATCGTTTTCACTATTCTCTTCTTCCTCGTCATCAGCCAGCATCTTAAATATGCCAACAAATGGTTTTTGTAACTCTATTTTTGTTTGCTTCATCGAGGAATTTGTACTGAAGGGTTGGCTTTTCTCATGTTTAGCTTCACTTTGGCTATATTTGGGATTTTCCCTGATAGGATTTGGCCCGTCTTCATCAACAAAGATCTCAAACCCACTAGTTGGTCGATTCAACTTTGCACGATTTCGCTGTGATCTTCTGCTTATGCTTGGATCTAACTCCAATGGCTCTCGAAACATGTTGTTAATTGCACTCATGGCCTCCCTCATGTTTATGGTTGGATCCACAAGACCATGATGACAGGCATCTTCTGCTTCTGATTTTCCAACGATGGCAGAATCTACAAACTTTACAACAACTGTATCGTCACTGTTAAATCTACTGAGCTTCTCCTTATCAATATTAGGATTTCTTTTATTTTGTGATCTAACTTTAGGAATGGTCGATTCTAAATCTTTCTCGCTACAATGCCGAGGATTGCTAACCAGCCAATCGTCACAAATGTTTCCAGAATTTTCAAGTGGTATATTTTCCAGTGAAATTAAATCTTTACTACCATCCTCAATAGGTCCAATAAATCCTCCTACCAACGTAGGTTTTTCCACCACTTTTTTAAGATGCTCAGCATCAGCGTTGGGAAGAGAATTATTCAAAGTCCCCTCTCCTCTTGACCCTGCAAATAATTTTATTGTAAGTAACAAAAGAGAAGTTAATAACTAGATAAAATGTTAGATCAAATATGAATTATATTTATGCAGCAAAGAAGAGAAATTTTGGAGCTCAATTGAATCATCGCCTTGATAAGTGATACCTTTCAGATTTAACTTCCCCTTCTTATGCATCACTTCCTGCAGCTGAAATCAATCTATCAGCACAAATCAACACAAATTTAAATGTCTTAACCAAATCTCACACAAAAACAGATAAATACTTTAGCTTTTCTTTTCTTGCACAGCTCCATACGATGAAGGAACTGCTCGTAGGATTTCTGTAACTCACCAACAGGCTCTGCAAGGCTATTCAACAATTAAGTGTGGATACAAACATCAGTAGTAAGAAAAAGACTATTACTTGACTGATCACGACCAGTATACTGTCAGAACCATTAAACATATTAGCAGTTAATCTGATTTTTCTACAAGAAACATTTTCCATCGTTTTGACGTCAATTTATGAAAGGAAGTCCACAGGCCAGGAAATCGACCTGTTACAAGCAGTGATATTAAACAAACTCACTGGGACTGCCTGGCCTAGAAAATGTTATGGCAAGCATAGCTCAGTTCTCTATGATGTCGGTTATTACTGAAATATAAAATTGAATAATAAGAAGAGATGTGTAACAAACAGTTGTAACTGCATAATCAGTTTACAACATGATAAAAAGTCACTCCTGAAAATGCAATTGTTGCTCCCTTTCAGACTCTTCCAATTTTGCCAAGGGAAATATGAATACGAAGGTTTTGCCATGATCAATAAATTTAGGCCTTTAATCAAAAAATAATCTCAAATTATAAATGTGCAGGTTATTCTCCTTTCTTCATTATGCATATTATCAATTTAATGCCTACTAATATTACTACTGATCGGTCATAAAAAAAAAAGATAATAACCAACCTTTAAAATTTTATCCCTTATCGTATAGAATTTTCAACTGTTAGCGAACTTCTAGCATGAAATCTTTAATAACTAAACTAGAGATAATCCAACATCATTCTTCTGAAATTCCACGATAATCGTAGTATTCAGTAATCAGTGAAACCATTAACTTCATCTAAAAGTAAACTTACTTCTCAACCCCCTGTCGATATATCTTCTCTGCCCTCTCAAATTTTTTATGCTTTTCATAGTACAGAGCAGATGCCAAATAAAAGATAGCTCGCTTTGTGCCAATCTGATTCTTCTCCATCTTTTTCAACAGCACCTTAGCATCATCCACATAATCCATCTGGCAGATAAAACAAAACAAAATTTACTGGTAAATTTGAATAAAGATCCCCACAACTATTTTTCTTTGGATTGATAACCCCTCAACCTTTAGTTGTTTCGATTTACATTATTTTCATCAATCACACAAGAGAATTTGTTAAATTCAATGACGATTCTGTAAATTTCAACTATTCTAAATTTAATATTAGGTAAAAGAAATTCACAATCTATCAGCTAAAAAAAGTATTTAGAACAGTTAAATTTCATAGAATAACCATAATATTTAAATGTATCTACCAAAATTATTTTATGAACCAATCTCTCCAAAGCGAGCAAATTACTGCAATAACTAATCTATCACAGCAAGCTTCAGCTAGATTTACAGTATGCAAACAAAATTTATAGGTCTAGTGTCTGTTTGACCCTGCTACTTCTACTTGATCTTTAAGTCGCGGGAGCCTCTAGGAGACAAATCTAGAATTTCTGCAACAGAGGAAAGTAGAAAAAAGATTATCTGAATGAAAAACGGAAGCTCAAGTTCCATGGTTCTGGTTCTGCTGCAGAAAGAGCTGTTGAAAGATTGAGTGCATTAGCATTACTTACACAGTGATTCATCAAATAACACTATTCTCTACGGCAAGGCCAAACAAGCCTCTAATCTAATCGACGCGATCTACATTTCTACGGTTACTACCGATGCAAATTACGCATATATTACGATCGGAGCATATTACCAGTTCGATCCAGACGCGGAGGTAGCGCGGATCGTCGCGGTAGCGGCGGTCCGATTCAAAGGCTTGCGCGCACTTCTGGAGGAATCGGGGGAGCTTCTCCTTGAGGGATCGGGAGGGGAGGGCCTCCTTCAACCTCCGGATACCCCTGAAGCGTGCGGAGAACTCATGAACCGAGATCGAAGTAGAAGCAGAGATATAGAGAGAGATATGGAGAGAGAGGGCGATGTTTACATCATACCGAAGCCATGGACGGAGAGGGTCGGAGCCGGAGTAGGTCTTGATGTCGGCGACGAGGGAGGAGAAGAGCTCCTTGTGGGGATCGGTCGCCATGGATGGAGATGGAGATGGAGAAAGATAGAGAGAGAGAGAGAGAGAGAGAGAGAGAAGGGTTTCTAAAAATTTGAAAATTTTGGGAGGCACCGCTACAAAATGCGGTGGGGTGCGAGAATCGTTAATATACCGATAGTTGAGCCGGGCCTCGCCCAGCCCAGACCGTCCCAACATTGGGCCGGATTAATTTTTCCGGACCGGCCCAAAATTTCGACACATTGTTTCGTTTAGTGCATGCACTTGGTGCATTCGTACATCTCGTGCACCGCAGGCCTCAGTTACTGATAAAGAATTTTTAAATTTAGAATTTAATTTACTAGGTGTAAAATCGTAAAATTGCAGGCACTAATCTCTCATGAATGAAACATTGCCCCTTTTCATGGCATTGATTAATTATATGCCCTAGATACAGGATTTTTTTTTTAAAAAAAAAATGTAATCAATCACTAAATATTTTCATACAATAATAACAACCAAGTCTTCCACTGTTATATTACATGACAAAACAATAGTAAATTACATTACCAAACGCAACACGTTATTGTTTTTCTAGTACATCATATTGTCACCAACACTTATATAATATAGTATGGTTACCATATACATAACCTTATTTGTTTATTTTCTTTTTTCCCCACATAATAGGATTCACAAACTAGTTTTTTTTATTGATAGTGTTCAAAGCATGAGAAAGCCATGGCTCAGAAGGAGCCTTCAACTGAGGCATCCTCCAATTCCCCTCTCTGCACTTTGAAACATGTTTGATATCTTTTTTACTCTTTTCACTCCCTTTCTCTCTCTTTCTTTCCACAACACAACGCATGCCCTTTCTCCTCCTATCTAAAAAGGACAATCCCCACCCTGGGGAATGACATTCCCTAACACTTGATTTTTTATCAACATCAAAAGACCCACTATTAGTTCCCTCAACATTGTCTAAGTGTGTCTCATTACTAACACTTCTCATGGACCTAGGTGTGAAAAGAGAACCAACATTATCATTGGGTCCACTTGGTGCAGTAGACCTAGCTGGGCTCTTGAACCCACAAGCTATAGGCCTCAAGCTCCATGGGAAAAATAGCATCACCCCACATGCCCTTGTAGATAGCTCCTTTTCATCCTCTACATGAGAAATAAAAGGTGGTTGTTGTAGCTTAGATTCTACATTGCTTCTTCTTTTTCTTCTTTGCTGCATTATATGTTGCAGAGTTAACTCCTTACGTGCACATTGAGGGCAAGAAGAGTGGTGGTGATGATCAGCTCTTCTTGTGCAACCTTTGTTGTGTTGGTTGAGAGCCAAGGAGTTGGCGATGGCGTTCGCGGCGGGGAGGAACCGTTCCATGATGTAACTCGGCCGCGGCCGAGACCGGTTCACGATCTCCTCTATGTCTTTCGTTGCCATGCCGTCGAACGAGCTCATTCGACACGCGACGTTGAGGTTCTCAGAGAGCGAGACCTTCTCCGCCGCGTCGGAAAACACGTCGTCGTCTTTGTCGTTGGCGCTGCACCTGTCGCGGTAGTGAATTTCAATCGAAGGGCGCCGCCACCGAGCGGGCGGTGGGTTGGGCGGCGGAGGGTTCGTGCGGTCGGTATCGTCGGCGGCGGCGGCGTCCTTCGGGACGCCAGGAGAGCTCTCCCAGGAGAAAGGGATCATAGTGGATTGCGCGGAGAGCTCTCGAGCGGAGGATTCCGCAGCGTCGACGGACGTCGAAGAGCGGCGTGTCGAGAGGAGAGGGGAGTCCAAATCCAATTGCCCTGGATGGAGCTTGATCTCTTTGCAGTGACCACGAGGTGTTGCCATGGAGTGCGTACACAGTAGAGCATTGGTTTGGTGCAGGGGATGTAACTTGTAAGTATAAAGGGTGGTGTACGTGGGGTTTATAAGGAAGCGTGGGGGTGGTGGTTATTGGTTAAAGGTGAGCAAAGGAAAGGAAATTAAGGACAGTGGGTGGGACTTCGGGGGCGGAAATTCATGTGAAGTGTTTTAATGGGATGGTTTTTTTGGTTGGACCAGGTCCACAGTGTCATTTCCACCATGCACCTATCTTACTTTATTTGAGAACCACAAATATAGGAATAAAAAATCAGAAACACACAAAATATATCTGAATTATCTTGCATAGACCATTCAATCTTTTAAAATTTTAATTTTACTATACAATCTTTCAATTTATTTAAATTAATTACTTGTTTTACTAAATTTATAATTGTGAAAACTATATAAAGTTCACTAACTATTGCCGTAGAGATAACTGATATATTTAAATTTAAAAGATAAAATATCGTTTGCTGATTCTAATCCAACAGTTTGAAAGATTAAATTGTAAGATCAATATTTTGAAAATTTAGATAGTCTATTAAAATGGTTCATAGTTTAGATAATTTATATATGTTTTTACCAAATAAAACATTTCAAATTAATACCTCCCACTAAAATGTATTTTTTTCTATCATTCGATAGTTCTACTCAGTGCTGCTTTGAAATTTGTTTCTATTAGAAATTACTAAAATTTGACGGATATAAAAAGTTAATTTATAAAATATATTTCTTATTACATGTCATATACTGGTAGCGTTAGTGTTTCTTTTATTTTTTATGTTTTTAAATATGTCAGTGGAAAGGGATTTTTCTCTTTGGCTGGTGTATAGACCAGGTGCTGGGAATAGTTGTTGGTATTAAAAAGCTTTAATGGAAAATGGTTAGGGAAAGGAAATGGTGGCAAAGAGTTCTCAAGGTGATGGGTGATGTTGAAGTTGCCATTTGGCAGGACAATGCACTTGGGATACTTTATATCTTGCTAACCATTACCTACTTTCTATTTTAAGCATTGCATATCTTAGTAATTATTTTTATTTTTGTTGGACGAGATAGGAGGAAGTTTATAGTGTCACACTTACACCACATCATTAGTAATAAGCTAATAATTATATCACCTTTTCTTATAAAAAAGTATGATAAAATTATTTTTTTTATTAATTATAAAGAGACGGATGAATTCTAAAGGGACAATTTTATTGGTTGACAACGACATGTCAGTAATATAACTCATGGGGTCTAAACTTTTTCAAAAAATAGGCAAGTGAGTTAAGATATAGATTTCTCTTCAAAAAAGAAAAAGAAAAAAAGGAGTAAATCATTAATTTGAAGAAGATTGTGCCATGTTGGGTTAAAAATGTAACAGGTATTAAAATGCGAAAATAGCAATTGAGGCTAGTGGATTATAAATGTACACGTTATTGTCTTTGTAACAACATGCATGATTGGGAAATACGGACAAAAAAAATAACAGAAAGCCAATAGTGAAACTTTAATCAAACATAAGAATAATTAGGGATATAAAATGGGCCAGGCGGCCCGTGAGTCACCTGACCCAGCACGGCTTTGGGCCGAGCTATAGCACGGCATGGATACTGTAGTATCCGTGCCGGGCTGGTCCGAGCCATGCTGGGTCTCTTCTCTGGGGCCCGACGACTCGGCGCGGCACGACCAAAAATAGGCCAAGGCCGTGCTGGCGCGAGGAGAGGCAAGCGGCCCAACATGGCATGGCTTGTCAGCTCGGCCAGCACAGTTTGAACCCCTTGGGCCTTGGGGTCTGAGCTCCCGGGGAGAAGGGCTCGTCAAGAGCTCTCCTCCCAAGGTGTGGGAGGAGTGGCTTTGGTCCAATGGACCAAAAAATTCGATCTCATTTTCTTTCTTTTTTCAAAAGATTAATACAAATTTGTATATTTTTTTAAAATTAAATATTTACTATATTATAATTATTTTTATAAATTTTTAATAATTTAATCAAAATATTAATTTAAATAAAAATATTTATTATTTATATTTTTAAATTTTATACTAATTTTTTTAAAAAATAAAAAAATAAATAGTTTAAGAGGCTGACCTAAAGCACAGCCCGACCCGGCACAGCCCGCGCCTTCCGAACCAAAGGGCCGTGCCGAGCGGGAGGCTAGGCAGCTCGGGCTTGGCACGGCCTGGCTTGAAATTGAAGGCGGACCGAACCGGGCCAGCCCATAGTCCGTTTCGGCCCAGTAATGTGGGCCGGCCCCTAGGAATAATGATGATAAAACATGGATAAAAGATCACCCCTAGAATATTATTTTATATAACATTTTGTTTTTTGATTAATTGGTACAAACTTTGGGTGTGTGTGTGTCAAACAGGGTCGAACTTGTTAGTCAAGTTTTGAACCATTGACGCGTTTCCGCGGAGCTCAAACTCCAATATATGACCCGGTTGGCCTGCCACGTGTCATATGACATGTGGGCTCCACGTGTCAGTGTCAACTGGCGATCTACTGCCCCCTTGTATGCGGCCGATTGAGATTCTCGAGATTCGTGTAAAGAAATCAAGACCGTCTATAAACGAACGGTTACGATCACTCGGGCGGGGTATCTAGCCGCTGAGATTGATCCCCTCTGCCGCTTTCTAACTCACCATTCTTGCGGGGAATGGATAGTAAATGGTGAAAACCACTCCTTCGACTCTCGATCGGAGTCTCTGAACCTTTCCCCTTCACTCTTTCATGGCGACGCCCCCAGAGAGCGATCCAAACCCTAGACTCGAAGAAGAGAAAGTAGAAAAAGGCGAAGAAGACGACGCCGCACGATCCCAAGAGACCGGCAATGGAGGCGACGCCGCCGCCGCCGAAGGCAAGGAGGATGACGACGGAGAGGAGGACGAAGAGGTCGAGGAGGAGGAGGAGGAGGAAGAGGAGCCCTTGAGCAGCCCTGCTGCGGCCACCGCCGCGGAGAGGGAGAAGCTGAAGAGCGTGCTTCGCCGCATGTCCGCCGAGCCCGTGCGCCTCCGCGTCCACGACGTGGTGATCAAGGGCAACAGCAAGACCAAGGACGAGCTCATCGAGGCCGAGGTGCTCGGCCTCTTCCGCAGGGTCTCTACGGTGCAGGAGCTCGTCCAGGCCGCGGGGATCGCCAACGCGCGGCTCCGCCACCTCCAAGTGTTCGACGCTGCGTCCGTAACCCTAGATGCGGGGCCGCCCGAGCTCCCTGGGACGGCGAATGTGATCATCGAGGTTGTCGAGGCCGCCAATCCGGTCACCGGGAGCGTTGGCGTCTACTCCAAGCCAGAGGTAAGAATTTGTCGAAGCTTTGGTTGGGTATGCCGATTTGAGATTGTTAGTTTGCCATATGTTGTTTGGATTGAGAGTGCTCTAATTTTTTGGTGTAATCAATTCGGAAGAGTAGATTGCTAACGAAAAGAGTTTTTCTATTGAGGAATTCCTAGACGCACTTTTAGTTCTCAGAACTTGTCATGTTTCCTTTACATGTGGTTATCTATCACTGTTGAGTACATTCGAAGGGTGTATCTACTAATTAGATAACCATGATTTGGCCTATGTTATTAAGGATGTACTAAGAGATGTTTAACCACAAGCTTCAGATGTCTTCTGACGGATGTGAGCATTTTCATGTCAAATTGCTCAGTTTGTATTACTTCTTCTGCTACCTGAATATTCTCCAACTAAGCAGTGCTAGAATCTATGCAAACAAGTTTCTTAGGATTACTGAATTGGTCTAATTTTTTACTCATTACTGCAGTGGTATTGTGGAAATTTACATGGGAATGCTGTTGAGTAAGCCATTGGAAGATGCATCATTTCAATAGGAAAATATTAATTGGCATTAAGTGCTCTGTAATTGCTTACGTTGCTGTTATATCACGAGTCATTGATACGAAACTGTGCAAAATGGTTCCTCATGGTTAGGCGTGTTCCCCTTTGTAATACTTAATCGATTCCCTTTTTTTGATATCATTCAACTTACATTTGAGAGTTTCATCCTATTCTTAGTTGGTCCTGGTCTCCTTTTTTCTCACCTTTCAATTTCTATTGGTAGCCCTTTGGTTCTAGGGCTTGTCTAGCTGCGACACGACTAGACCACCTTATAGTTTTTCTTCTTGATTGTCATATAGTCTTCACTGGTTTCTGATTTCTCTTCTCTATCGCCAGAAATAATCTTCTTTAGTTAGTAATTAGTTGTAGTGATAAGATGCTGCAAAATTATTCTGCCGTTCTATGAGCCTTTCCTGTTTCTGAATAAAATGGTTTAAATGTTTGCTTAGCATTTCAGCCGAATTCTCATTTTAATGATCCTTGTTAGTACTTCATCACATGCATCCTTCCCTGTTGTGCATCTGGATAGAAAGGCTGACATTTTTCGGTTCAATTGTTGCTGGTTTACATAATCTTTTTATCTAATATTAATCTTCATTTTCTGCCAATAATTATCAAACCTTTCATGCCCTTGGGAAAATTTGTTTTAGGATCTGTGTAAGTCATTCATTATGTAGATAGTTGTAGTGGTGAACCCGTTGTTCCATGTACTTTATAAGTACCAAAGAATATTTGATCTTGCCACAAGCAACATCTGGAAATATATTGTAAGTAAATACGTAAGGTTACTAGTAATATGTCCATTGGCGCTATCTTTTTTTGAAAATGCTGTGTTCTGCTTAGTCATTCTATATGGAAATGCTTTTAACACCAAATCATGCAACACGGCATTCTAGTTTTGTTTAATTGCTTTTAATTAGTCATGTGGAAATTAGAACAAGAAAGTCATCTTTTACCGAATGACATCGTCAAAAACATTAAATGGCATGAGGATTATTAGTTACATTCGATAGCATTTCATGTTATGATTATTTTTCTTCAATATCCTGCCATTCTTCCAATATGGTTGAAAAGGATTCTTGACTAGTCTGTTACTGTCAAAGTACCTCCATGAGGCCTCTGATATGCAACTAATTTAAGACAAATAAAACTAATATTTTAGTTAGAAATTGTAGAGCACACAAAAGATGAAAAACTTAATATAAAGCTAAGGAATCTCCTTGCCGCTAACACCTGTGTCTCCAGCCTTATTTTCAGTCACGTTCATTTTGTTCTATAGCTTCTGTAACTGCTGTAACAAACTGGTGCCTACACCAATTACAGTCATCATTCACTATGTCCCAAGAAGGTTTGAACTGCGTATAAACTGTATAGATCAGCAAAATTCATGTCATCATTGTGATTAATATGTGTAGTTTATCTTTTACAAAATTAGCTATTTCTTCATGCTCTTGTAGGCTAGATCTTGGTCACTTGAAGGATCAGTGAAGTTTAAAAATCTCTTTGGATATGCGGACATCTGGGATGCTTCTGGATCTTTTGGGTGGGATCAGACATCAGAGATAAGTGCTGGATTATCCCTACCCAGATTTAAAGCAATATCTACTCCTTTGATGGCTAGAGTGTCGTTACTGTCTCAAGATTGGTTGAAGTTCTCCTCATACAAGGAACGCCTTATGGGCCTTTCTTTTGGTTTGATTTCGACAAGACACCATGACTTGGCTTATAATCTTACTTGGCGCACCTTAACTGATCCGTCACGCTTGTCATCCAATTCAATTAGGAGGCAGTTAGGGCACAGTCTTCTCTCTGCAATAAAATATACATATAAGATCGATCAGAGGGATTCACATCTGAGGCCAACTAGAGGGTATGCCTTTCTATCTTCTTCTCTAGTTGGTGGTCTAGGAGACAGCAGGAGCGTACGATTTTTTCGGCAGGTCAGCCTCTTGTTTACTGATTAGCTTTATGATTATGAGTTCTTTCTTGTTCTATGAAGATGACCGTATTTGTAATGTGTTATTATTTATTACATTAAGGTTCATTTATGCATTATCTAGAAGTTCCCGAGACCTGACTGTACGCGTTGCTTTGAATTTTTGCTATAATAATATTCTATAGCAGTTACTACATTTTGAAGGATACATTGCTTGTCCTTCTATAATTTATTGAGAGTACATTAGTTTGTAAATACTAATTACTATCATTTTATATTGCTGGTGAAGAGCTTTTTCGGTTTTCTACTGCCTTCTATTGACTTCTGAGTGTCTATGTGATAATGAAATCCAGATAACTCTTAGAAACTTTTGCAAGCATAAGAGAGTAGTAAGCTAAATGTCCGATGGAAGTGAGTAGGGTTAAATGCTGAATCATTAAATAGAAGCAGTTCTGTTTAGTATTGGGGTTGAGGAGACTGTGTTAGCACACTCTTCGATCCTACGCTGCTTGATTATCATTCTTTAATCTCTCATTAACATGGCTAATATACTTTAGATGCATAAGCAATTGAAATCTAGCATTTTATGTGTTATTGTTCGCTTACTATCTTCTCATGATATTGTACTTGTATGAACCTATCATCTCTTCTTACTTAACTTAGCGGTATTATAGAGGGTAGTGCCATCTTGCAGCTGTTAATTGTGCATACACAAGTTTGTTAATTTAAAGCACTTGTTTCAAGATCTCTCTTTGATTAGATGCTACTACTACTACCAAAAAAAAGCAACACTGCCAGAAAAAGTGCCTGTCTGTGAAGAGGGTATGCTATTGTCATTTAAAAAACACATATTGTAATATGTTGTTGTAGCTACTGGATTTAAATAAGATTCTGGTGTTGTTTTCAAGGTCAATTAGATGTTCATTCTCGAACTTCATGTAGTGATCAGTTGCATTTTTAGGTTCAGTTAGGGTTCGAGATTTTGTAATGCTCAATCCAGTAAATAAATTATTGGGGAAAGACAAGGAGCTTGATATCATAAAATGAAGAAGCAATTGCCTCCTTGAGCTATATAAGGCTTCTGGTATCAGCAACATTGCGTTGGTGTTTTAGGGGTTTATCTTCACTTCCATTTACTTCTTTCTGCTCTTCTTCCATGTGTGTTCAGTACACCGAGAAAGTAACTGACTAATATTTGCAAATCAATAGGTTGAGAGGAAGCAACCTGTATTATAGTTTTTGATATATGATTGTGTAGTATGTCAACGATACGCTATATATGACAGTTTCGTTTTGTCTCTATGGTACATCTTCATTAACAAATGTAGTGTTTGGGAATAGACTTGGGCTTCAAGTAGATATCTGTTATATCATAAATATATATTCCGTTTGTAGTTATTGACATTTTTCTTCCTAAGAAACCATCTGGTTGATAAGTTGTGTAAATTTTTTCTAAATTTATACCTTCTGCCACCTGGAGTCCGAGAGTTGTTTTCCATAATTACTATCATTGAAGCGATATAAAATCATTTTTATTTGTTTTCGAATGAACTGTATAAACTCTTTGATAATGTCTAGTTTTGAACTTTGCTGCAGGAGTTTGATTTTCAAGCTGCTTTGCCTCTAGGGTTTTACAACTCAGCTATCAATATTGGTGTGGCAGCTGGTGCCATCATGCCGTGGGCAACGAATTTCAAGGACTTCACCTCACCGCTACCAGAAAGGTTTTACCTGGGTGGCCATATTTCTCCTGTCTGCAGCTTGGGAGGCCCATCCTCCTTGTTGGGCTTCAGAACAAGAGGGCTAGGCCCGACAGAGCCCCGAAGGCTTATCCCTACCCAATCTGATAAAGATGAGCCCCCCGCTTCTCCAGGAAGAGATGTATTAGGCGGTGATCTTGCCGTCACAGCCTTTGCCGATCTATCCTTTGATCTTCCTCTAAAGATTTTCAGAGAAGCCGGAATACATGGTCATATGTTTGTGTGTGCTGGAAATCTTGCGAAGTTGAATGGTGATGAGCTCAAGAATTTTTCGTTCTCCCATTTTGTCCGGAACTTTAGGAGCTCTGCTGGGATTGGTATAATCCTGCCAACCAAATTTTTCCGAGTTGAGGTTTGTGCTTGAAACATTTCTATAATTTACATTTTACAACATTAACCTTAAGCAAAATACGGCCTAAGAAACACTCGAGGAAAGAGGCAAAGTTATGAGAACTGTATTCTGAGGGGGGTAATATAGAATGTTAACATTTCAGGCTGGCTAAGTGAAAATTGCGATAATTATATGGGATTTCATATAATCTAGCCATCTTTCTCTTACAATAAATCACAGGTTTTTCTTTCCCTAACTTGTTCGTCTTTGCTTTTCCAGATAAACTACTGCTACATTTTAAAGCAGTTTGAGCATGACCGTGGAAAGACGGGAATACAATTCAGCTTCTCCTCCCCGTAGGTAAAAGTTCTTCAACCATAAAAATGCTTTCTCAATGAGGCCTTAGATGAAACTATGTATTAATTGAGCCCTCATAAAAAAAATCTTGTTGAGCCCTCATCAAAGAATCAAAAAACTTGTTTTTCTCTTTTGCTATTTTTGGTTTTTCAACATGGGGAGTATAGAGAAAAGTAGCCGCGGCTGAACAATATTATCCACATTTGGGTGGAAGAAATTTTACTTTATGTCTTGCAGTTTGCATTTAATTCTTGCCTTCTGACGAGGCATCAACACTATATTTGCGATGAATAAGCATCTGTTGTCCAGCAAATTCTCTTCTTTGACTCAACTTACCCTTTTTTTCAGCTGTTGCTTTCTGTAATTTCATGAGCTATGGTTCATGGTTTTCTATAGGTAGAAATGCAGAGATCCCCCCAATGTAAACTAAAGCACATTTTGAAATGGGTATATGATTTTTACTAGTTCTCATTTTAGCACCTAACTTTGCATTACTTTTGAGTATAGTACCTCTCCTTTAGGTTTTGTCGAAACTGAACGGTGTCCATTAAAAAGCTACAAAGTATTCCACCACGTAATTCCACTGAAAATGTTGGGCACACAGTTCAGTTGCGACAGAGAGGTAGTGAAATAAAAAATAATGAAAGGTTAGGTATATCAAAATTAAAACATCTTTGTTCAGATCCCCATTTCATTTTGAAAATGCACTAAAGATCGGGTAGTGCTAATACATTTGGATACTCTTATATGACGGACTTCCATGTGATTGACATCTGGACACTCTTATATGATGGACTTTCATTGATGGTCAGTTTGTTTCTATTCGTCCTACTTATATTAGTTAAGTACAGAAGCTTGGGCATGAGAAATTTGGCCAACTGTGACATCCACTCATAGGAATCCTATAAGGATTGAGTTGTTTGGATTGCAAGCTAAGGACATGGCACCAAAAAGGGTGCAATTTTTGTACTGTTTATGAATTATCATTGGAAAAGCACGTATACCCCACAATAGGAATCCTATAAGGAGTAGAATTTTTGTTTGTGAGCTGGTAGATGATGTGAAGGCTCTTTGAAAGCCAAAATTCTTTGTTGGTGACTGGTGAGTACTATGGCCTCTCCCTAACCATCCACTTGTCAGTGGCATATATGAGTAATGCTATATGTACGTTTAAATGTAACTCAGAAAGTGCGAGAAAGACCTCTATGTTTCGGTGATTTTTGCATGTGATTGATAACAAGGTAACTATATAGGCCAGATTAAAGGTGCTTAGTAATTTCTAGTGACAAGGTTTTTGGTATAAGATGTTACTGATAATTATTTGGCCAGATGTTTATGGATTGTTGTTAATCCTTTCTGAAATCACCGGCATAGAGAAAGATCTTTCCCTATGTGCAGTTAATGACGTAGTAACAGCTCGTCAATGATTTAGCTTTCCAAATTTGATATCAGCTGATGTAGTTTGAAGTATATTTTGAGTTACGACGGCATTACTCTTATGATATGCAACAGTTATTTAGAGACATTTATTCCACTGTTGTTCTCAAATGTGGCATGTACGTCTAGTGTCAGAGATGAGATGCTATGCCTACTGGGACAAGGAAACAAGGTGGTGGTGTTACACTAACTTTGGAAGTTTTTCTTGATAATAGACTTTTCCTTGTCTTTTTGCCTTGCTAAAGGCCGTTCTTCTAGGAAAACTGTTAAACATTAATTAGATGTGTCTGTTGATTATGGAAAAAGTAGGCATGGGACAGAAATTATGATGAATATTTTCACGATACGACTTAGGGCGCGCTTTGTTCCCTGGAGCTTTTATTGGATTATTGTTTTAATAGAGAAAAGCATAACTTTTTTAAGTATAATCTAAGCCCTGCTCTGGTATTGTTCTGTTTTTTCTTTTAATATTTTGACGCATCGCCGAGAATATTTTTCTTATTGTTATGATTGGTTAGCTTGCTTCCTGTTAACAGATGGAGGGCAATTTAAAAAAAAAAAAAATCTTGGAAGGAAAAGAGAAAAAGTTGGTTCCATCTTGAATGCAAGTTTTGCAGGCAATCTACTTTTTTACATTATTATATAGAGAAATTTTATTTTGAAAATGGTAACAATACCAAAGTAGGCTTAACACAATAGTGTGTGTGTCTTTTTTTTTATTTTTTTTTTATTGGAGTTAGAAGTTGGTTTAGCAAAAATAGGTTTTGAGGTCTTCTTTTAGTAGAACGAACCTTGTGGCTAAGAGGCATCTTTATACTAGAAAAAGAAGCAGCACAGGTCCATGATAGACCAGGTCTGGGCATCCAATATCACAGTACTAACATTAATTTAATCATATCCTAGTACAAATCTCTTTTATTATTCTTTTTTTCTTATAATTTTTTTGGTTGTTGCTTAGAAGATAATAACTAGCCTTAATTGTTGCCTATAAGAAAACAAATTTGCAGGTGTCTAGTAGAAAATGGTCATGGTCTCATGGACATGATTGATTCCTGTGATGATGATGATGATGCTGATGATGCTGATGTACCTACCATGCATGGCATGCTCGGATGCATTGCCATGGGAGAAACAAACATCCTTTTCTCATTCACAGGATACTTGTGTGACACATATACAATCTTTTCCAATACAAGATATGCCATAAAATACGAAAATTAATCTAATAAATAAGTATTTATGAGTTGACCTTTCCAGGTTGGGTGTGTTTGTGAATCTTTTCTCACCAAACCCTTATTAAGAAATATCACAGGAGCAAACACAAGCTGGACTTTTCAATTCCATCCACCTCAGATTGGAGTGGCTTTTCTTTTCCTTTCTATCATATCTATGCTATTGGTTTAATGTTTAGTTAGATTAGATCTATCTCATGCAGGTATATTTTATTTTTTATTATTTATCTCGTGCAGGTATATTTATTTTTTTATTTTATTTATTTTTTTTTATCTTTCTGGGAAGCTACAAAAGTGCTCTTTCCAATGATCTTGTCTGATCAAAAGCAGAATCCGAGATCTGTAACTCTCAACACTCCGTATTGATTCTCTTCTGAGTTTGCAAATATCCTGTTTATTTACTAGAGCATGAGCTTGTCCTTTTGGTTTGGGTATAAGTAAAAATTATCTATTTCACGGATAGGTTTGAGTTCAGGTATAAGCAAAAATTAGATTAATATTGCGTTTGGATAAAAATTGAGTTATTTTCGGGAATTAAAAAAATAATGTTTGGAATCTTTGAATAGATAAAATGCTATAAAAAGAATAGTAGGTAGTTTATAAATAAAAAATAAAGATATCCTTCTTTATATTATATTTAAATTTAAAATTTAAAATTTTATATCTAAATTTTTTAATTTAAATATATAACTCTGCAATTTTAAAAATTCAAAATTTAAATTTAAAAATTTTAAATTTTAAATGTAAGATTAAATCTAAATTTAAAAATATAAAGTTATAAATTTAAAATTTAAAAATTTAAATTTAAAATTTTAAATATAAATTTTAAAAATTAAATAGGGTGGGGACACTCCTATTCCCACAAGAGGTACTGATCGGTAGACCTATGTCACCCCCAGGTTAAGGGGTGGGATTGTTGTCCAAAATAATTTTTTTTTTTTTTTTTTTTTTTTTTTTAATTATAACAATCAAACGCCACCTAACTGTGCATATTTTACTATTCCCACCAGTAGAGCGAAAGAATGCAATGCTGGAGTTACGGAGATTATATCTTAACCAAACCAGCTATCTGCATGATGCGTTATCCCTTACAAAAACAAATAATAGCATGTCACTACTTTATTTTTTTTTTAAATAAATTTAATTGAAAATGTGAAGCGATTAGGTTTTGAACTTTAAATTTCGGATATCAACTATTTAGCCATTTGTACCGGAGACGATCGGTAAAGCAAAAATTATTAGAAGTAGAAAATTGGAGCTCTATAATTTAGACTTTACTCAAAAGTGAAATCTGTTTAATGAATTGTTAAAAAAGTATAAGTTGCACATGACAACAATAATTTGGAAAGATAGGATGGAAGTTTTGGATAATTGGACCCCAAATTATTGAAATTCATCTCACTTCGATCTCAATTATTTTCATTTCTCTGATTTAAATCTTAATTTGTTCTTATATATATATATATATAAAAGTGTGATTGAATTAATTCATTGATGCATGCTATGGTGGGGCCAAGTACTTTTCTACAATTTTTTTGTTCTCCACGTACTATCTCTGCATATAAATCCATCTAAGCTAGCATTAGACTTATCAACAAGCTTAACCACACAGTACAATAAGTCAATGCATAAAAGCAAAAAGGTATACCACCATTATTGTACGCATCTTGTGTATTTTCCAAATAAGTACTAAAAAAGTTCACACATAATTTTGCGGCATGATTATGCAATTAGGATCCTAATAGAACAAATTATCAATTTGAATGGTGCCCAACCACAATTAATCAAAGAACTTTAATTCTCAATAGTTCATTCATATGATGATAATGCATAAATAAGGATAAAAAATTGAAGCTTTGAATTTAGCGCCTCTGCATGATGAATCAGAGCCGGTGGAAATAGGATCTTAACATTTCTACTTACGTGTGCACTAGATGATCAGGTGGACAACGATGAATACAATAACTCTGATACTGTGCAATCAAATATCGATCAGATAGAAAGCGACTTAGAAATGACTTTAATTAATATTACCTTAATTCTTACGTCATGTAACCATTCGTGAAAGTATATGCCGTATAATTATCATCCTCAATTACCATCTCCAAGGACTTTTTGCTTCATATATTTAAGTGGAATTACCTAATTCTATTCTCGTTAAATGCCCACTTAAATTAGATTAAGTTGAGGGGGTCAAGGCATGAAGGGTTAGTCACCTAACCAATTTTTCTGCCTATAAAATGTTGCAGATATTTCCATGAGAGATGAGAAACTTTTCTCCTCACCGTACATGATTCCTTATCTACTCACACAGTATTACATATCTAATAAAAAACGTTAAATCAAATATGCAGTGGTAATGTCACGGTTAAAAGTGGCAAACAAATATATATATAAATAATAACTTCTGTGGAATAAAAGGAGAAAATATGAGACTCTTCAACTCCATTCATTGGATAAATGCCAAATGATGAAGTTTCATGTAATTTATAAAGATGTAATTAAAAACATATATAGCAATTTTAATTATATAATTTTGTGTAGTTTTGCGCATCTTTTTTTCGTTTTTGTTTTGCAGTTTGAAAACGACTTTATCTTTCTTAAATTAGAAAATCTGATTCTTTACTGACGAGTTACTGTAATTGAAACTGCAGCCAATTTATAGCTTTGATTGCAGCACTTGAACTTTTTCATATAGTTTCAATTGCAGTAGTTGGACTTAAATGTATGCGCGGATCTAAGCATTGTATTTAGACTTGCAAACACTTGAAATAAAAATACAGTCTGATTTAAATTATTGTTTCATATTTTCTTTCAAATTATGACATCTAAAATTTAATCGATCCTGCTTCGGATGAAAAGTAAAAAAAAGTATGCGTGTACGTCTGGCCTTCAACATTTGGACGAAAAAAAGGGGGGAAAAAAAAAAGTTGCATGTTGAATTGAGGGCTTATTATAGTTATTATTATAATAATTACAGTAAAAGAACTTTCTCCTATGTGTGAGAAAGAGAAACTTCTTAAATAATTATCTGTTGCTCATAAATGAAACACGTACGTAGTTCATGCATGTACAGCGAAAATTCCATGCAGTAGCTGCTTTCTTTGACATCACTAAAAGTAGGTGCTTTTGATTGGACTGCAGGAACTTAAATTCGTACCCATCGCATATGCAAGTTACCTGCCGTGCACCTTCCTTGGAATTAAGGGGCCGTTTACGGCGCGCGTTTGTTTCCGCATAGAACAAATCGAAAAATTATTTTTGATATAAAAAATATTTTTTTACTTATTTGGTTTGATGTAAAATATCTATCTTTTAAAAGTATTTTTATGAATCTGAAAAAAAATAAAATGAAGTTTTTGTTTTCTTTGTTGTTTTTCGACGAAAAATGAAAACTCAATCTTCGTAAAATTTTTTCACTCGACCAGATAAATATGAATGAATATTTTTTTCCTTAATTTCAACCTGATAAATGTTGATGAAAAATATTTTTTTCCTTACAACTCAAACATTATGTAGAAAATGTGAATTTTTTTTTTCCGCCGAATATTTTTTTATTGAAAATTATTTTCACCGGTTTACGTACGTTGAACCAAACCGACCCTTAGTTTCTCCAAAAAGCATGAAAAAGAAATTTTTGAGAAAAAAAAATTTCTATGAAAAAATCTTTTTTTCCAGTTTTTCTTCTATTTAGTTTCAAACGAACTATTGTTTGAAATTCAATAAAAAAATAAGTATTTTTGTTTTTCAAATTTTTTTTAGGAAACGAATATATTAGTTTGTCATAAACTTTGAAAAAAAAAACTTTTTAAAAATACTCATTTTTCTTGGAACCAAATTAACATGGGGAAAACTGAAAAAAAAAATAAAAAGTTTTCTACGGAAAAAAATTTTTCTCAGAATTTTTTTT
This sequence comes from Ananas comosus, assembly GCF_001540865.1. NCBI lineage: Eukaryota > Viridiplantae > Streptophyta > Magnoliopsida > Poales > Bromeliaceae > Ananas > Ananas comosus. Next base: position 1,383,597 of record NC_033643.1, on the reverse strand, counting down.
AACACTGTTTCGAGAAACCAAACTGACCCTGATGGAACTTAGGGGAGATTTTTTTAATGTTGGTGATGTTAATTAATTTATAAGTTTATGTTTACCACACTCAGATCATATATATATATATATATATATATATATAGAAAATCTGATCACACTTGATAAATGTATATGAAGTACTTAAATTTAATGTATGTATATGTCGTTAAGTAATATTACGAGTTTGATTATGTCACCACCCTTTGTTGAATTTTTGGCTTCTATCGAAGAAAATATGTTAGAAGTACTAACAATGGAATTTATGACTACAAGAGCAAGCTTTTTTCTTTTCTTTTCTTTTCTTTTTCCAAAAAACTAACTACAATATGGAGACCTCAACTATCCGTCAAGCACGATCTCAAATCTCGCAACATCATAGACGATTAATTAGACCGTTTTATTTTTCTTTTGACTTAATTTCAAATACTCACGTTTTATCTATTTACAATTTTAGAAATATTTTTAGAAGGTTATGGTGTTAATGGAAAACTCGATAGCACTAAGTCCTTGGTACTATCGATAGTATCCCAGCCGGACTCTCTCTCTCTCTCTCTCTCTCTCTCTCTCTCTATATATATATATATATATGTCACTTTTAGGATATTTTTCGTGTAAATTATAAGAAAAAAAGGGAATAAGGACAGAATCCTAATGGAGTGGAGCTAAATACATAAATTTAAACTTTTGAGAGGATAAAATATAGGTTTTTGAAAGTTAGAAAAGAAAATTAAAGAGCGGGTATTTAATTATCGGAGGTTTTTGTTTTATATATTTAGCCATAAATCTATTAGCAGTTCGATGGAACTTTCAATTTTCTCGATGAACTAGGGATTTTCCGAAATAAATTGAGTCTTAATTTCTAGAGGGAGCACTCATGAAAAGAAGCTAATTAAAGTGAAAAAAATTGTGATTAGATGAAATTGTGAATAAATGTATTTCATTTCTCTATCACTATAGAAAATAAGATTCATATTATATTATTTATATATGGAATTCAAGCCCAAACTCGGTTTATGGTTCATTATTTCGATCTTAGAGATAGCGTTAGAGTATTAGAGTATTTATCATTTGCTTTGAGCATGGATTTGGAAAGGCTCTTCTTGTAGTGGAAAATTTCTTTAAGAACGACGAAAATAAAGCGAAACAAATTTAAAACTTAGAAATGCATGTTACATGTCCAACTTAATAAAATATATACATTCGAGGAAATAAAGTAGTTTACACGACTATTAAAACTAAGATTAGGGACTACCAGTGCAGTTTAATTATTGTGGATTTTCTTTTTTCGTATGCGAGCCGGCATTTTGACTCAAAGAAGAGAATATTTGACTGGTATTTAGTGGGGATTTTCCTACTGTTTATTGCAAGAGACAACACTTATTAGCTCTAGGTTAGGTTTGAAGAACATCATCAACACCATCCTGAGTCAAGCTAATAGAGGCAGTATATAATATGTGTGGTCCACATTCAATCAATCAATTAATCTCATGCTCTAGTACTTGGATAAAGAAATTAATGGTAAATATATATATATGTGTGGAGAACCCCTATATATATATATATATACACTATATACGTGCCATTTTGAAATACTAGATCTTTTAGCTTAATTTTGTGTGTTCTGATTTGAATTAGTTTCGTGCATTAGATAAGGAGATTCGTGGAAATTAGTAATTTTATTTTAACTGATAGAATTTAATTATTTTTTTTATTTACTTAATAAAATTAAAGAATATGAAAGTATTATGAGCTGTGAAGGTGCTAATGAAAAAGAAAAGATTTTAGCTCAGGTGCTTTCAAAAGTGTATATATATATATATATATATATATATATAGTTATAATTTTTGCATTTTTTAGATTTATAATAAAATCACCACTAACACTAAATTCTAGCAATCTAAAGGCCAAAAAGTTAGAAGTATCGTGCTTCAAGGAGCACTCCAGTTTAATACTTAAAAAAAAGGATAAACTTTAAATATCACCCATGCGGTTTCGTACTTTCGAGTATCCTATGATTTACAGTGTATCAATTTAAGACTCTGTGATTTTATTTTTTTATTTTCGTTAGTCCCTCCGTTAACTTTTCGTTAAATTATATACAAAAAACTTCAGATACTCCACTTATAGTTTATTGAATATTCACTTTAGTACCTTTTAGTTTTAACTTTGTCACTGATTTAATGAAAAAAATTAGAAGATGAAATAACAAAAAAAAAAAAATCATAAAGTACTGAAGTGAGAAAATGTGAAACCACGTGGTTGGCATTTAAAGTTTTCCCAAAAAAATAGCTAAATGGACTTACGTGTAAATTACCTATAGTTGAGGGGTCCATGTACATATTTAGTTAAATAGATGAGGAGTGATGTGACCCAATTCCGACCGGGTCCAAGAAGTCAAGGAAGGGTTTTCCACCGTCCAATCAGCAACAATTGTTTACACTTGTTCAATCCATTTATGAGTAATGCTTCTATACTTCTTTTTTTTTTTTTTTACCGTTCATTCACGCGTATTTAACTGAGCTCAGATTTAGTTTTTTTAAAATTGTGATTGCAATAACAGGTCACTTTGGAAGAGGTATCGGTTACCAGGTACCGTCAAAAAAAGGATATTTTGTTCTTTTAATACATGGGCAATTTAGTCATTTACATCTACTATATTTCAAAATTTTTATTTTTTCTTTGTTTCCTTTTGCTCTCTCTATCTTTCCTTTCAATAATTTGGATTTCATATAAGGAAAATTTCAAATGATTTGACAATATGATCATTGAATTTAAACTTTAAATAGTAATATAAATTTTCTCTAATTTAAATTTCAGCTTTTAAATTTAAAATATTTAATAATTAAATATTCAAATTTATATTTTAAAAATTTAAGTTTCATATAAATACTTTGAAATATGGTAAACAGAAATAATTGTTTGAATTCTAGTCTTCTGATTTAGGTTTGATTTTGGGTTTCGAAAAATTGGTCAGTTTTGAATTTGGATATGGATTTTTGAAATCCGTCGAGTTCGAAAATAAGTTTTGTGATTGTTAGTCAAATTCGAATTCAAATTCCTAACTATTTTTTTTCTCACCAATAATTCTAATCTTTTTAATTTATATGTTTAAAATTATATTTAAAATATTTATTAGCTCTAACAGTTAAATTATTATTCTGTTAAAAATATTTATTATCTTTACCGGTTCCAAATTGTTCTTAATGTTATTCGGTTCAATGGCTTAAAATCAAATTCTTGATAGAATAAGTCAAAGTCTGATCAGTCAAATCAATCGGTTCAATCTAGTTTTTAAATTATTGAATTTAAAATTTAAATAGTAATATAAAATTGCTCTAGAGAAATCTAGTTGTAGAAATCTTACTCTCTAAGTTTTTTATGCATTACGTTTTAAACTGGTGCGAATAAACTGTATTTTAAATCTTGGTAGAAATTTAGTTTTTAAATAGTAATATGAAATTCCTCTAATTTAAATTTTACTTTTAAATTTTAAGTATTTAATTTTTAAAATTTAAATTCATCGTATTTAGAAATAAAACAATTTCTAAATTTTCTTTAATTTAAATTAATGCATAATTTGAGAAACACTAAAACATTTAATGCCTAATAGTTTCATAAATTTGGTTAATCAATTAATTTCCTAAATTAGTACTAATTAATGCATAAATTTAGGACCTCCATTAAAAGTTTCTTTAAATATTGTATTATTTAATTACCAAACTAACCTTGAATAAAATAATTTTTTTACCTGCTAAGTATTGAAGTTACATTTTTACCCTCTATTAATCAACGGTTAAGATCTTTTTTATTTTTTTTTAAAAAAAGTACCGAATCATTTCTCTCCATTTATTTGCTAATAAAAAAACTTTATTTACTTAGAATAAAATATTCAGTAATTAATATCCCATTTGATACATGAATTATTTTTACAATTGAGAGCAAAGAGTGAGCAAAAAAAAAATATGGTCAAAAATTTAGAACAAAATAGTATATTCAATTTTTAGATTTTTTTTTTTTCGAATCAGATATATTATCTAACAAGTAAAATATATTATTCTATCAAATCGCTAATAATTAATGCCAAGACGTTTTAAAGATTAAAAATCAAACTTCTACATTTTAATTACACAAAAAAATATTTACACCGAATAAGCCATTATCGAATATAAATTTGATATTACAAATAAACCCGCGGCCGATTTTTACTTTTTTTTTTTCTTTTGTTTGATTTTAAGATGCCCAAATACTTGTATATACACCCGTTTCTTTTAATAATAAACAAAATGAAACTGGAACACCTACTATATAATAAGCTAGCTATTTAGTAGTAATCAAATGGTTAATTTAATTAATTTGGTCTACAACTTAACAATAATATATAACTTCTAATACAGGGGAACGGAAATTTAATTATTTGATCGATTTGAGTTTGATAGCGATCGAGTGTGGATAAAATAAAATTAATAATAGTAAAATTTATGGCCTTAATTTATTACAAATTAAATCTCCTGTATATAGCTGGGATCGTTTTCATACATTTTCACTTTACTGTATATATACTTATTAATTTATTTGGCTAGTTGGGGCAACTCCGTGATTCGCGAGAGCGAGAGGGGGTTGGGGACATTTATCTACAGGTTTGGGTCGGTATCACCGACAATTTGCATCAAAAGGGATCGAGTCACATATATATTAACGTGATCATATATATAGATATATATATGTATGCACCCAGAAAGAAATTAATTACATGCACCACAATGTGTGCATGTACACGTACACCACATATATATACATATAGCCTCAACATATATTCTTGCAAAATTATCTAATTGTAGTTTTAGATCCTAAGTCTTGTTTCGTATGTTTCTAATTTTTGTGTGTCTGATCGATCTGATGAGTAATATATATATATATATATATATAGTGTGTGTTAGTTAATGTAATGTGAAACGTAGGAATTATTATATATTTTGCTAAATGTTAAAGTTGTGAGAGAATGATTTAGTAATATTATATTGTTAAGTATATTTATTTAAACATTAATAATTGAGCTACTAATTTTGGGCTGTGTAGTACGTACGTATACACCATGGTGCATGCAATAATTTCTCTAACTTATGCACTCACTCAGTTTCCCCCACCGCTTTCTTTGCCTAATTCCCCGCTCTTTCCTCCATGTTTCCCTCCCCCAACCCTAACTAGTAATAACTACCCCCATCTATTTCACCACATGAATGCATGCATGCATGTGTATACCAACAACTCATGCATGGCCCATGCATCCATGCATCCATGCATACATCACCCTCTCATAAGACTTTTTGTAGCCTTTCTTGTTACAAAGAGAGAGAGAGAGAGAGAGAGAGAGAGAGAGAGAGAGAGAGAGTTAAGGGGTGTTGTTTGTTAGTGTAAGGGTTAGGGTTCGTGGAGCTTCTGCTTTTTTGTTTCCTTGCTAATTGTGTCAGAGAAAGAAGCTGTATTAATGGTGGAGTGATATGATAACCTCACCAACATCAGGCGTTTGCTCCATGGCTTTTTCATGGATAGTTCATGCGGCGGAATCCCTTTTATACACGATTCGCTTAGTGATCAAGATGCAAGATGAAATACGGGGGATTTAGCTAAGAAGAAGGTTATATACATATACTACTCTTCACTACTTGTTGTTGGGTTATAGGAGAGAGTGTTGGTGATCATGGAGAGTACAAGCTTATCGGAGGGATCGCGAAAGAAACCTTCTGATAAGGATGAAGACGCTGAGGAGGAGGCCGAGGACGAAGAAGGAGAAGAAGAGAATTGCCTGCAGAACGGCGGGGGGAGCTCGAGCAATAGCACGGTGGAGGAGAGCGACAGGAAGAACGAGCTGCGGTCGGTGAGGCAGTATGTGAGGTCCAAAAACCCTAGGCTCCGGTGGACGCCGGAGCTCCACCTTTGCTTTGTTCACGCCGTCGAGAGGCTCGGTGGCCAAGATCGTGAGTCTATCAATTTAGTTCTAATTATCCTATTCTTAATTAGTTTGTTTTCTATGAAGGTTAATTTTGATTAGACTTGATTATTTTGTTGGATTATTTCGTCCTTTTAATTACTCTATTGCGGCATCTATATACACATATGCAGGAGCTACGCCTAAGTTGGTGCTTCAATTGATGAACGTCAAGGGGCTTAGCATAGCGCACGTCAAGAGCCATCTACAAGTACTACTCAATCAAACAAATCAATTGCTTTTCTGATTGTGCGTAGATTCTCATTTGCGAATAACTTGTTTATCTTTTTTTCATGGTCTTTTTAGATGTATAGGAGCAAGAAGATCGATGATTCTGGTCACCGTAAGTTCTTGTTTTCGAAGACAATCAAATTATACATGATATCGGAAAATATCATAACTAGTTCATTTGTATCCTAATTCTTTTGATTAATGATTCTTTTGCCCTTTTATACAGTAATAACTGGTTCTGGAAATGTGGTACAAGGTGGAGAGAGACACATGTACAATCTCAGCCCTCTCCATGGATTCCACCATAGGCCAAGTGCTATTTCAAGGTAGTTGAAACTTTTGAAAACCAACTCATATATGTCATCCTAAATTTAATTATTTGGTTCAAGAACATTTATTTCACTACTTTTATGATGGTTTGTTTTTTTTCTCTTATTAGATTTGATGGCCCATCTTTGGGCGGCCATGGATATTGGATGCACAATAAATTGCTAGGAAATAGCATGAGCACCGCTATTGTATCGAAACCGTACACTTCAGCTAGCGAAATGATATTTGGTGAAGGCGGTAGGGCACGAAGCAATCCCGAATTTTATTCCAATGTTTTATCGTTAAGCGATGGAGTACTACTCGACCGCAAATTCCATGAAGATGGTCATAATAAGTCCCAATTATTCCATGAGTACAAAGTTGGAAGTAGTTATCAGGTTGGACCTAGTCATAGGGCCACCTTTTTCTCACAATCTCAGGATAGAGGAGAGCAACTAAGTTTCCACTACAACACATCAGCCGACGAGAACAAATCGACGAAACAAGCTATGTTCTCGCGGAAAGGCAGCTTGGCGTGCGCGGACGACGACAACCAAGGACCGGATCTAAACCTTTCTCTTAGTGTCGGACCGAGGAAGGATAAGAGACCAAGGACATGGGAATTGGATGAGGTGGTGGATAGCAACTTATCTCTCTCCTTATTTTCTCCCACAAAGCAAGAGAGATGCATGATGAAGGGTAACAAAACCTCAAAGCTTAGCATGTCAGAGAAGGGCAAAGAAGGCACCAGGGAGGATGCAAGAGGGACAAGTACTCTAGATCTCACTATATGAATTAAAAGCCATGTGTGGTGAGATGTTGTGGTACTTGTCCAAGGGGCAAGGTAATGTCTTACACCTCTTTAATTTCTTTTCTTCATCACTTTCTATTTTGTACTCATTGTAGAGTTATTTAATTAAGGGCACAATAAGACATTGTATATGCCTTGTATACTTTTATCGGAATCTCAGTATCTAACTCAAGAAGCCACTTAGAAGGGTCGTGAAAATATATAAATATGTATAATAGGGCTTGCTATGTTGCACATGCTATTTAACTGGAGTCAAAGCAACTTAGTTAAGTGGTTGTGGCTTTTCTTTGGAGTGATTGAATGACGTGGTTATGGATGTTGAAAAGGTTAGGTACGATTGGCTATATTATTGCTCCTTGGTCTTTGCATTTCCCTGTGGCTTCTTCCATTGATTTAAAAGGTAGTACTGGTGTTATAAGGTTAACTTATTGGAATAATAATAATAATCATAATAATGGGTGATGGACCACATGCATGTAACATGACCTTTGTGCTTTTTGAACAGTATACTAGCATTACAAAGACACATCCCAGCTAGAGTACTCTTCTTTGTAATGATAGATATTCATGTAGTGTACTTTGAGTTGGTTAGCTTCTAACTTTTTTCTTGCATATTGTCCTTATCAGATAATTTGAGAATCCTCCAGAGCATTCTCTCTCTCTCTCTCTCTCTCTCTCTCTCTCTCTCTCTCTTTGTGTGTGTGTGTGTGTGTGTTCTTCTTCACATTATTTATTGCTTTCTCTTTAGGGAAGTGAACACATATTATCAGTATTAGGCTCATTTTGTTGGCTATAGGGAAGATATATTGGTGAGTTTGTTGTGTCTCTTTGCAGGGTATAGCTAACTAAAGGGCTAAATTTCTATAGAAAATTAATTGGATGATTTTTTTTTACCAATTAATGAAGCTTAATTTAGCCATCAAAATTGAAAAAAAAACAACTTTTTATATTATTGCCCATAAAATGCAGGTTATCCTAATAGATATCTGGTTACATTGCATTTTTGATTAATCCACATATTGTTATTGGATATTTGAATCCAATTATAAAAGCACAGGCACAATTTTCATATATCATACGAGAGCAAATTAACCTAGCTTGCACTAATTTGCATGTACTTTGAATTTGCGTTTAGATATACTACATTTAATTTGAAAACTCATCTTTAGATTTCTTTTTTTTTTTTTGTGATTACGCCGTCGGTAAATAAGATTTGATAGTACTTCACAGTGAAAAATGACTGAGGATAGGGCTATAATTAAATATATCATTTTAAGAGAGTACTTCACAGTGAAAAATGACTCATTCTTTCTTTCTTTACACAATTTGGTAAATGTAATATTAATTTACATATCATGAATTAATTAAGGGGTGATAGAATTCGTTCCTATTTCCCATTGGATGGTCTACCTCTCACACTGAAAACTTCTTTTTAACATAAAATGATGGTGCTTCACTTATAAGCACTTTGAAATTGGCGGTGTTGTTGATCTATTGTTTGCATGATATAGATCTATGAACATTGATGATTTGGTGGACTTGTTCAATTTTCTCAATGATCATGTGTTGTTAAATTCGACCGATCTAATAAGTCGCTATTCTACTTGGGCCGCTAAGCAACATTACTAAATCAAGGTCCATTGCTAATGATTTTCCAAGGGATTCATACTGGTAGCTATATATATAGTTCTATGTAAGGCTAGTTAATTTAAGTTTATAGAGTTTTAAAGTTTTGCTAGAGGTGTACATATTCTTGTTTCTTGGAGGTAAGAACCATCTTAGATGATCCTAATTTATCTATAGGATTTGGTTACATTGATTTTCTTATTTCTGCTTTATCATTTTCATCACATTATACTTTGGCTAATTTTCTAATCTTCTTTATATTTAAGAATATTTTCCTTGATGATCATTATGAGTGCGTTAATTATAACTATAATGCTTGTCATTTATATGTTTCCTTGTGTGCATTTACAATACTACACAGCTTTATCAATATATGTATTGACTGAGAGTTACTCTTCTTTTATTTTTTATTTTTTCCTTATCTGATAATCGATGTGAACTTATTTTTAAAAAAGTCATTAATAGATGATTAACATGCTAATTATATATGCTAGTTACCAAATAGGTAGAAACAAGCTCCTTAATATGTCATTAGGAGTATATATATATATATATATGCATGATTATACATTCGTATACTGAACTAATTACTTAATGGAGATTAGTGAAGTTAAAGAGCAAAATTTTCTTAGTCTATTAGCATACGTCTTGAATCGCACAGTTTCTTCTATTTACAAAAATAGCATCATCCAGGCAAAGATCATACTTCTTAAATTCAAATTAAGTTAAATTGTTTGACTCCGATAGTTCATGATATATAGATTAACAGGTCAAAGTATACAAACGAAAAGAATGAAAATTTACACCTACTAGCTATTATCTTATCATTATATATCTTATTATCCAGTGACCAAAGCTCTATAAATATCTAGTGACATGTATCATCCAAATTAACTATACTTCTTAAGGAAGCGCTCATCGTACTTAAATAATATAATAATGTACAGTAAATTTGAAGCTACCAATTAAAATAAGGATCAAAATTAACATGCGAGCTAAAAGAAGGACCACAACGTCAAACTAAAGTTAAGCAACTGCATGAATATATTAAAGCAACACAAGTATATGAACTCTAAGACATTAATGAATCTCTATGCTACTAACTTTATGATCCTAAAGTATAAAAAACTACTAAACTATGTCTAGCTATACACCAATCCAAAGATTTAAACCATAATTAAGAAGTTAATTTGCAAACTGAGGAAGCACAGTTTGCATGAACTGGTTAGCTAGAGATTGATACGTCGCTTGCGACGGATGAACCGAGTCCCAGAACAAAAACCTAGAAGGGAAGGGGCATGTCATGGACGGATTGTTGCATAATGGCCCCATTTCTACTAAGCCCGTCCCGCAGCATCCGATCCGCGTTTCAATCAAACCTGAAATATCAAAATAAGTACGTACCAAATTAAGGCTAAGAAGATAGATTTTAACAAAATTTTGAATGGTGATCATAAAAAAGGACAAAATTGAGAAGGCTATTTCAAAATGGGCTACGGAATTTCGATTGCTTACCGTATTTCATGGGCTGTTGGACCATGTCCAGAAAGGGGGTAAAAATATCCACGTACACGAACTTGGTCCGGTCCGGCATTACCGGGCTGGTCTTTAGACTTTGGAGCATGGTCTGAAGGTCGGCATTGTACATCGCGGCGGCCGCATTCTGCTCTGCGATGCAGGCGCGCTGCGCATATCCGGGGTTCGGCTGCATGGTCAGAGTCATCTGCAGCGGGAGGCAACCGAGCGGCGGAAGCCCCGCCACCGCAAATTTCCGGGCCCCCAGTTTGTACAGTTGCTGCAGTGGTTTTTTTTTTTTTTTTTTTGAACAAAAACATTAGATTCTATTTTGGGTTGGGTTGGGCTGTGTTTAAACTTTGAGAAAGCCCAACGTATATAATCATAAGAATTTTCTAATTTACTTGATATGAAAAGAAGCAATGCTACAGATACATCTTATATCCACTACATTCAAGGACTATTAATTTTTTATTTGTCATATCATTTTTTTTTTATTGTTACTGAAAATTATTTAAATTTTTGTAAACTCTAAGATAGGGCATAAGATCTTTTACTAGGCCTCATGAAATTTGAAATATTAGTGCAACACATTAGGATATATTAGTGCAACACATTAGGCCTGATGAAATTCTTATCCAAAAACATTAAAACAAAAGAAAAATTTTTGAGAGAGAGAGAGAGAGAGAGAGAGAGAGAGAGAGAGGACCTCAATAAGAGACTCAAGCTTCTGAAGGAGAAAAGCATGGTAAGAGGGGAGGGTGAACGTGCTCCTCCGCGTCGGAAGCAAGTAATAGTTCATGATCAGATCATTTGATCCGGTCCCGACGATGAACATCGCGTCCTTCACGACCTCCGCCGCCGTCTCTGCCGGCAGCGTCGCGATGTACGCCTCAAAGTTCGCGACCTGCGTCGCGACGGTCTCCACCCCCGACGTCGCCGCGGTTAGGTCGTCGAGCCCCGACCCGGCCGATGCGAAGCTCACGCCCGGCCCGGCCGAGCTGAAATTGTTCGAACCTCCGTAGTAGGGAGGTAGCGCGTCGCCGAGGCCGAGCGACGCGACGAGGAAGTCGGTGATGAGCTTGCCGTCGGTGAAGCGGCCCGTCGCGGCGCCGCCCGGGAAGTCGCGGCCGTACGGGGGGTGGTTTGCTTTGACGAAAGTGGGGAGGTTGTTGTTGTTGCCGGGGTCGAGCGTCGAGTCGCCAAAGGCGAACACGGCGGAGATGTTGTGGGCTTCGGCTGCGGCGGCGGGACCGGCGACGGAGAGGAGGAGGACGAAGAAACAGATGGTGAAGAGGAGGAGATGGGAGGGGATGTTACACTTCTCCATGATCATGAATTTGGGTTACGTATAACGTGATCTACGGTGTAGAGCACGTACATATATATATAGTAAAATATATATATATATATATATATATATATATATATATATATATATATATGTAGAGATCGAGTATGTTTAATAGAGATAAACATGATTAATCACTAATAGATGATAGGAAACTACTCTGGTATAAATCTTATATTTGTTTAATAGAAATATATTTGTTTAAACCATAAAATCTTATATATCAAAGAAACAATTTAGTTAATCGTTTATCATGATACACAAATTTTAGTTTTCTTTTTCAGTTTTATTGTATTAAAATTTTGACAGAGAACACCGATCCAGCAGTAGGGGTGAAAACTGATCAGGTTGAATATTTTGAGGAAATCATATCTGTAACAATATTGTTTTTTCAAATACGGATTCAGATACGGATATATGTCGGATGCTAAATTTTTATTATCATATCTGCTTAGAACTGATTCAGATATTACGTAAAAAAGAGTTTAATAAATGTAGATTTTTCTATCGATTAGGTTGGGCTCCGTGGGTCCAGGTCGGATATTTGAGTCCTAGGCCCAATCAATTTTTATGTCCTTTATGGGCCGGGCTTCCTCTATCAATCTCCAGATTATGATGGGCCGATATAAGAATGATTAACACGGCGCATCACTATACCATCAACAACATATTGTTACGGATTCAACTAAATTAAGATTACAAAATTTTATTATAACAATTTAAAATTTTTAAAATAAAATTATAATAAATTATAATTTGAAAAATAAAATATTATCCGTTCTGTAATTTAGGAACTAAAAAGACAAGTTAGCCTAGCGTCGTTAATGTGTTGTAATTTAGGAACTAAAAATCCGTTCTGAAGAATTTAAATGTTATATTACTAGTTCGGTAATTTACAATTTAGTTTCAGGCCCTCTAAAAACTACTAAATCAAAAAATTTACGAGCCAACATACGTGACCAACAAACTAAACATAAAATTAATCAAAAAATAAATAACAAAATAAAACAAACACTTTTCATTTTCCAACGTGGAAAATATGGCCAATCCGTTCATCCGACGTGTAATCCGGCCGAACCTCATACGTAAAAAACCACGTGCACCACGTCATCATGGACCGCCCAAAATATTTTCCCACTATCACTCCTTAAGTAAGGAATCTTTTAGATACAAAGAAAACTGAAATCTAACGAGCGGCCAAGATTCAGCCGTCCACGTATGATGTGGTGGACCGGGTCCAATAGATAATCTCTTGCTGCTCATTCGTATAACCGCAGAGCATATGCTCTCGCTACTGCGGCATCTTTCGCCGTCCCCTTGTCTTATCCACACTCACGAAGTCCATCTCTCTCTCTCTCTCTCTCTCTCTCTCTACACCTCCGAGCTCTCTCCCATGGCGTCGTCCTCCTCCCTTCGCCCTCCTCTCATCTCCTCTCGCTCCCTCTCCTCCCCTTCTCTCCCCTCCTTCTTCTTCCACCCCTCCCGCTCCCGCTCCCTTCTCTTCCCCAAGCCCCTGCTGTGTCTCTCCTTTCCTTCGTCGCCCTCGCCCTCGCCCTCTTCCTCCTCGTCGTCGTCCTTGCGGACGCATCGCGTCTCCACCGCCCCCGTCGAGCAGGCGCCGGCCCCCGAGTTCGGGTTCGGCGATGAGATCGCGCGCCTCGGCGCGCTCCGCTCGCAGCTCCGAGGCGCGAGGAGCCTCGATGAGAAGCTCCGCGTTCTAGACGCCGATTCTAGGGTTGGGGACTTCTTCGGGAACGGTAATGGCGGGGTGTTGGGCGAGTTGGAAGCGTTAGAGGTTTACTTGCTCAAGTGCTTGGTTGCGGCGGGGCAAGGGCACGTGCTTGGTTCGGAGTTGGATTGGGGCGGCGGAGGTGGAGGGGGGGATAGGGTAGAGGGGAGTGCGTTGAGGAGTGCGTTGTATACTCTGGCTGATTTGGTTGAGAAGTGGAGCTTGCATGGGCATGCGAGTGGGATTGTTGATGATGGAGTTGGTGGTTTGGGCGTTGGAGAGATGGAGCTGCTGAGGAAGCTGCTTAAAATTCTGGGTGAGATTGAGCAGTTCTATGATTGCATTGGAGGGATAATTGGGTAAGTCGTAGCAGTAACATTGAGTACAAGTGGCAATGCAATTTTAGCGAAAGATAGTTAGAGATAATTGTTTCACATAGTTTGGGGCTTTGTCAATTATCATGCGAACTTGCTAGTATGTTCATGTAATTCGTACTCGTTGTTCACTTGTCACAGAGCTTTTAGTTGCAGTGTATCACATTTAGTGATTTGCATGGGCAACATGATGCTGAATCAATTAATCGGTTTTCAAATTCATAATTCCATGTAATGCACATGTTTTAGTTCATGTTACGATGGTTGAGAAGGCTTTTGGGTGGTTATTGTTTCTGCTAATCTTATTTCATTATGATTAAAACTGAGTGAAAATTTTCCGCTAAACAAATTAGTATATATAGTATTTTAGGTCCTGCTCTGTGTTTTTCTCAATTAAAACTTGAAGATGAAATGCAAGCTCAGTTACGAGATTTAAAACTGCTTTGATTTATGGAACAAACGCATCGGAAGTTTGCTATATCTTGGTAGCGTTGGTGATTGGCAGGCCTCTCTTTCTTTTCTTGTGAAAGCAAAAAGTAACTGTTTCTGTGCTATAGATTTTAACCTATCTTTGTTCATAACATGTTCTGTATTAACACCTATATATCCTTTTTCTTGTCTTTTCAGCTATCAAATTATGGTATTAGAGCTTCTTTCCCCTCTGAAAGCTCAAACTCTTCAGTCAAGGACAAGCGAGTTCGTGGAGCTGCATGTTCCTAGTGGACTTAATCTTATGGAGGATGCAGAATATGCATCTCAAGCAGCTCTATGGGGAATTGAGGTTTGCTTGGCCTTTTCTTTTCTTTTTTTAAATTTATCCCCAGATTGTGCTCTGAAATGGTATTAAACAAACAGTTCTTTTCTAAACTTTCTCATCAGCTATTCTAAGAGCTGCTATTGATGTTTAACCATTTCTAGGGTTTGCCAGAACTCGGTGAAATTTATCCCCTTGGTGGTGCCGGAGACCGTCTGGGTTTAGTCGATCCAGTCACAGGTGAATGCCTTCCTGCTGCATTGCTTCCTTATTGTGGAAGAACTTTATTGGAAGGCCTAATAAGAGATCTCCAGGTAAATTGGTTATTTCAGGGTAAATTATGTTATGTGAATCATAACTGGATGAATGGATGTTGGTTTAAAACTGTTATATTTTATTTTAGATACATCATTATAAGTCCCTGTTGCATGTGAAATTCTTTTTGATAATGCCATTCGGAATAGACAGAATGCACTATTTTTGTTGTCGTATGAATCCTTTATTTGTCTATCTCAGAACCTGGAATGGCATGGGACTACTGTTAGATAGAAGCTTTAGAAATTCGCTTGATGAACCGAATTTAATTTTAACAACTTAGCAATACTTTATTTGGTTGACTCAATGCTCTACCTTCGTAAGGAATAGAAATATCAACTCATGAGTGCTATGAATAGTATGTTTTATATGTGCTGAAAATTAGGACGAAAACAGCTGTTTACGTTGTCTGATTTCTTATTATTGCCATGGCAATGTTTAAATATTTAATGTATGGTTAATATTAATAATGCTGAATAAATTTTAAGTCTTTCTTGGAATTGATTTTAAAGGACTGAATATCATGGCAGCTTAACTCAGCCTTGTGGCGTATGTGTATAGAAGATCTTTTATTATTCACGATATATATTTTGGTAATAATGTTATATGTTGCCTTCTTTATTATATAACAGTTTTATTTATAGAAACTGACTTTTTCATAATAAAATTGTAGCTTCTGACCATGCTTTATTTAAAACTCTGCTTTATTATTTCCCTAACAATTACAGGCCAGAGAGTTCCTTTACTTCAAGATTTATGGGAGGCAAACTATTACACCTGTCGCAATCATGACAAGCTCAGTGAAGAACAACCATGAGCATGTAACTGCTCTTTGTGAAAGATTAAACTGGTTTGGGAGAGGACGACAAAATTTTGAATTTTTTGAGCAGGTATTATTTTGGAAATTCTTGTGATTATCCTTATCCGTGAAACTCTTTTTGAGCCTTTCTATGAGACACAAGAATACAACATTTAGAAAATCTGATTGAAAGTTCCTAGTTTGTTTGTTCCATAGCCTTTGGTCCCAGTTGTGGCTGCCAAAGATGGCAAGTGGTTGATTAGCAGATCACTTTTTCCAGTATGCAAACCTGGTGGTCATGGCGCAGTTTGGAAGCTTGCATATGACAAAGGCATATTCCAATGGTTCTATCGTTATGGAAGAAAAGGTGCAACTGTGCGGCAAGTCAGGTAATGTTTGAACATTATGCAGATATATTTTTTTTAAAAGAAATTAAACTTTATGCAAATATCTTGAAATTTCTCTCATTGGCAAACTTCGTGTTTCATAGTAGAAACCAACTATGTGCGTCTGTTATTGTTGCTTACAGTAATGTTGTTGCTGCAACTGATTTGACTCTGTTGGCACTGGCTGGACTAGGTCTGCGCCACAATAAGGTAGTATTTGTGGTTACTTTATATTATTTTGTCTCGCATTGTTTTCTATTGATAGTTATTGATAATAAAACTAATTTATCTTGAAAGAATTAATTTTTAATTTAATGGCCACTTATTCTGCCTTCTCTCAAATGTCTTAATGTCTTTCAGAAATTAGGATTTGCATCCTGTGAGCGGAATGTTGGAGCCACAGAAGGCATAAATGTTCTTGTTGAAAAACAAAACCTTGAGGGGCAGTGGGCATATGGTATCACATGCATCGAGTACACTGAGTTCGAGAAATATGGCATTATTGACACTGCTGTTTCTCTTGGCAGGTAGACATTCAAAATAATCTTTTATGTCATTTCACAATGCTTTATTATTATTATATCCTGTGTAAATTTTGATTTTAACTGTTACTGCTATGTCGATGCTTGATGCATAGATTCATGATAAACAGCAGTTAGGGAGTTCATGCTCGATCATTCACTCAACATGTTGATACACAGTTTCTTTTTCTCTGGAGATTTTAGATGCATGCATTTTACTGTCTTACTGTTCTTCTTCTTTTTTCCTCTGTACTGAAGATTAATTTCCCTTTTGTACATCTTGCCCTCCCTAAACTCATCTATGTATAAACGAATGTGTAAATAATATGTTCTTCAAAAGTGATGGTCAGTTTCTTACAGTCTGTATGACAGCCCTTTGTCATCTCTTACTCCTTTCCAGATTCTTTTTTTTCTTCTTTGTTTTTACTATTGGTAGTTCAGAAGGTGATATTTGGTTTTTCTCTTTAGAGTTGACTTTTTGAAGGTAGTACGTTTTTCTTTTATCTCTTTTTATTCTTTTTGCAATCCTTCATTGTTCTTTAGAATGCAAATTGTTTTTAAGCCCTATAATTACCTTTCATTGCATTGACTGATACTTGTTATTTTAAGCCTTTGTTTTATGCTCCTTTTTGTGTTTAAGCTTGCAGGCAGATTTTCCGGCAAATACAAATATCCTTTATGTTGATTTGCGAGCTGCTGAGAAAGTTGGATCCAGTCAAAACACTAAATGCTTACCAGGCATGGTATTAAATCTAAAAAAGAGGGTTTCCTATGTCGATCATCTTGGTTTTGAGTGTAGGTACATAATTTTAAATCATTAAGTCTAGAATTCTTTTACCTTTTAACAATAGTTTCTTTGTGGCTTGTGTTTCTGCCAATAACTAATTAATCTGTTCCCTGTGCTATTTGAATAACTATGTTTTGTTAAAAAAAAAGTTATATCTTTTTAAGTGTAAAGAATGAGTAGCCAAATACTACACTTAATGAATATTTCCTATTTGCAAGCCTAACTTTCCCTTGTGACAGTGCTGCTGGTGGCAGGCTAGAGTGTACAATGCAGAATATCGCAGATAACTTTCTGAATGCAGTTAACTCTAGGTGCAATAAAGGCATAGAAAGTACGAAATTCTTACAAATTTGGTACCTTCAAAAAAACTGTTCTTCTGAGTCTTCACTTACAATAGTGTTTTTTTTAAAAAATTGCTTATTTCACGTCCACGCAGGTGAACTTGACACATTCATTGTGTACAACAAAAGGAGAAGGGTTACTTCATCAGCTAAAAGGAAATGGAAACCAGAAGACAGATCATTGCACCAGGTTTAGTAAGCTGTCAATGCCGTTCTTTAGAATGTAACTCATCTTCGGTTCTGTTCTTTTGATGGGACTCTCTTTTTTAACTTTTCCTTGATGGTTCTGTTTCTCTATTGGCTAAAAGGCAGAGAAACTTCCCCCTTAGCTTAAACACGATAATTACTTTGCGCCCCTGAGCTTCAGAAAGCTACATATTACCCCCCTAAAGGCTGTTATCATTCTACCCCCTTCGAACAGTCCGCCACCAGGTATCTGTTTGAAATATGATATGTATAATATCCAATAAAACAAAAATGCCAAAGCTTCTCTCCTTTCAAAACGCCTTTCCTTACCAAGAAGAGCAATTGTGGCACTGTTGACTTTCTAACTGCTACCGGACAGAGGACTAATGAAAGGGGGTAAAGTGATAATCTTGAACTAAAGGGAAGTATAGGTTAATAGTTCCCCGGGGGCGAAGTGATAATTGTGATAATTCAAGTCATAACAAACTGCCCTGTCTTTTGCTAGCAGCTGCTTTCATTAACAATTGTATCTTCCAAGAAGACGTTATGACTTGTTTAAATTTCGAGGCCCTATAAGTTATTTCAGAACAACCATGTACTTGTTTTAATTGTTTTTCTTTTTTTCCCCCTTATGATTTTCTTTTAGTTGTTAGAACATTTTTGCATTTTCTCTTCATTGTTCTAAAACTATTTTCTTGAGATGGTCTACAGACCCCAGAAGGCTCCCTTTTGGATGTTATGCGGAATGCCTATGATCTTCTTATGAGTTGTAATATAGAACTTCCTAAGGTAAGTATAATTACATTTTCTTTCTTTTTTAATTACATTTTCTTTCTTATTTTGATTGTATATCTTGACAAGTTGACTTGAACACTCGTACACCTATTTTGCAATCTATTATTGTTTTGAAGTTCACCTTTGATGTTTCGGTTCCTAACATTTGTTCATGTTGTTAGATCAAGGATAACAGCAGCTACTTCCATTCTGGACCTCCTTTTCTCATTTTTCTTCATCCCGCTTTAGGTCCACTTTGGGAGATCACCCGGCAAAAGGTATGCTCACTTGTTGCTATTTAAAAAAGGAACAGAAAAGAAAAGAAAAGAAAAGAAAAGAAGGAACTGCTAAAATCTTTCTTTTATTTTTTCCTCTTACCAGTGATTTTGTTTCATTGATCGTGTTTGTGCTGTTCATCATGAAAGCCTCAACTACCTGTCATGAGTACAAATTTAGAACGTAGGTTTTTTTAAGAGATGTCCCAGCCTATACTTGGTGTTGTTTCTTTTAGTAGTCTGTCACCAGCCCAAATGAAGGAGGGTTGCATTAGGTGGACTGATAGCCAATGTGAAACTTTTGTCAGTATATATATATATATATATATATATATATATATATATATATATATATATATATATAAAGAGATACTACTCATTTTAACTCAGAGTCTAATTAATTAAAGTTTATTTTTTTTTGTAATTGAGTTAAATAAGAATTAGAGTAATATTTTANTAGATTATACTATTCAACCAACCACTCACTCAACCTTAGGGGGCCCACATCATCCTAACCACCCATTTCTCAGTCCAAGGGCTAAAAAATCAATAGCACCAATAGCTTGGTGCTATTGATAGTATTCCATCCTAGTTCTATATATATATATATATATATATAGAGTGGGCTGGTATGTTTCTGGAAGCACGGAGCCGTGCTTCCAAGTTGTTTTCGATGTTCGGACTTTCGAATCAACAATTGGCTCCATTAGAGTTGATTTAGAGTATTTGAAGTACCTAAAAAAAAAATTTTGTGATTTTTCGATATCATTTGCCTAGTGATCGAAGGGCTCAAAATCAATAATTTTAATGGCCGTGGTGAGTTGTTTGCAAGTTTAACGGTGTAGAAATATCCAAATCACATGAAATTTTGATAGAAAATTCTTTATACGGTATAAAACAAGATCAATAACTTTGATCTAAAATTTTAATGTCATGTTATCATATTTTGTAAGATTTTTGTTTTTAGCTGTTGATTTTGAGCCACTTCGATCACTAGACAAATGATATCGAAAAATCGCAAAATTTATTTTCTAGATACTTCAAATACTCTAGATCAAGTCTAATGGATCCGATCGTCGATTCGAAAGTCCGAACATCGAAAACAACTTGGAAGCACAGAGCGCTCCGTGCTTCTAGAAGCATACCAGATGCACTATATATATATATATATATATTGGCATTACTCCTTGCAGATTAATTATGTAGTATCAAAATTTGGTTTCTTCTCCTTCATAAAAAAATTATTGAATGTGCTTATCTATCATTATTTCCAAATTGCCGCAGTTCTTTGGTGGCTTCATTTCGGAAGGCTCTGAGTTACAAGTAGAGGTAGCAGAGTTTTTGTGGAGAGATGTCAAGGTAGCCATCAGAATAATTTATTTTATATGATGTGTGGTGTTTGTGCATTCGGCTATTCTGATACCCTCTGAAACTCTCAGCTGGATGGAAGCCTAATTATACTAGCTGAACATATTATGGGATCTACCATGGTGAATGATAATGGTGAATCAGTATTGCTCTATGGCACCAGGTAACTAAGTAACACGTCTTATACTCTTCTTTTCCTTCTAAGTTGTATCAGCTCGATCTTAATTGGTCTATTACTTTGTGAAGATGCGGAAGATGTAAATTGCAAAGTGTTAAGGTTACAAATAAAGGAATCGATTGGAGTTCTCCCAACAATGTGTATTGGAAGCATGATGTCAAGAGATTTGAGACATTGAAAATCATTCTGCATGGAAATGCAGAATTTGAGGCAAAAGATGTAGTCTTGCAGGTGCAAATTTAGCATCAGATTCACTAAATTATGTTTTGCTTGTATTTCGATACTAGCTGATATTCACTTTTTCATTATATTCAGGGTAACCATCAGTTTGAAGTTCCCGATGGTTACAGAATGTGTGTTTCTCAGGATTCTGCAGGTTTGTGAATTCTTTGCAATGTTGTACTTACATGTATGTATCTGCTTCCCTCGAGTGTTTTGATGTGTCAGTATGTATGAACCTTTGGAGAATTTAATTTTAGTGTTTCTGTTTTAGCTACAAGCCTATAACCATAGTTTCCAAATACTAGGTTAGTTTATAGTTAGATGAGTTAACTTTGTATGCTCTCCATTCACCATTATTGCTATTCCATTTTTAACTGATGTGCCTATGTTCTTTCAGGTTTTTCCGTTAAGGTAGACCCTATTGCAGATGAACTAATGGAAAGCGGTAGCTGGTTCTGGAAATATAACATGAACGGTATGCATATCAACTTGGAAATGGTAAAGCTATAGCGACTATATCAACCATCGTTGTATTACTCATTGATCTTCGGCACCCACATTCATGTATAGAGGCCGCCGCCTCCTCTCACCTTCATAGTCAGCCAAATGATGGCAACCCTTGTAATTTCGCTTTTACATAGGTTGCTTGTTGTATAAACACTATAATGTATCAAGAGTATTTGATGCATTGTATTCTTTTCGAATGTATAAAACTAATGTAAAATTAAGCTGGATGTAATTGATAATTTTCTAGGAATTTACATGGACTTGGCATTGACATGCGATTGATGCAGGTATACCAACATCCCCGGTTAATATACCAACAATTTTAGTATGTAACTTAGATCATTATAAACCCGAATTCTAATCAACTCTTAACCATCTCCTGGTATATCCAATCCAATATTCACACGTCAAGCTTATATTTTCACAGCAACGAACTGAACAAACCAATGTACAATCCTCCCAAGATTACTACTTACATTTAATTTGAACATTTAAAAAGTATTAAAAAAAAAGCTTTTAAGCATTTTACAATTAAAACCTCATCATCCAATTGGATTGAGAGATTGGATGCAGTACGTATTGAGCAACCTGAGCAGCGCATCGGCTTTCCTCCGGGCCCTGGGGGACCCACTCACCGTCAACCTCTGCAGCGCGGGAACGCTCCTCGGGTTCGCCAACAAACGCCGTCCCACTTCCTCCTCTCCGTCCCTGCACAGCCCCAGCAGCAGGCTCACGGCGTTCTCCTTCCCCCTCTCCGTCCCCTCCCTCACCACCTCCACCAGAATCGGCACCAGCCCCCTCTCCCCGCCGACTCCTCTCCTCCCCGCCTCGCACCCGCACAGCGCCACCAGCAGCGCCAGCGCCTCGTCCGCCACCCCCGCCGCCCCGTCCGTCAGCAGCCCCACCAGCGGCCCCACCGCCCCCGCCTCCGCCGCAGCCGCCGCCGCCGCCGAGGACCCCCCGCTCCCGCCGCCGCCGCCGCGCGCGGAGAGGTTGTGCAGCGCCGCGGCCGCGTCGCGCTTCCCCGCGGGGCTCCCCTCGCGGAGGAGCTCCACGAGCCCCGCCACCGCCCCGGGCCGCGCCGCCACCGCCCCCCGGTGCTCCTCCGGGATCGAGAGGCTGAACAGCGCCGCCGCAGCGTTCTCGCGCGCCTCCGCCGCCGCCCCCCGCCGCATCACCCCCACGATCGCGTCCGCCGCCCCCGGCGCCGACACGATCAGCGCCTTGGTCCCGTAGTGTATCGACAGGTTCAGCAGCGCCGTGACCGCGTCCTCCTGCGTGCGCGCGTCCGCCGAGCCCAGCAGCGTCACCAGGAACGGGATCGCGCCGGCCTCCGCTATGATCCGCCGGTTGTCCATCCCCGTCTTCGCCAGCAGCCGCACCTCGTACGCCGCCTGCCGCTGCGCCTCCCTCGACCCCGTCGCCAGCTTCCCCACCAGAAACTCCGCCGTCATCCGCACCGCGTCCGCCGCCGCCCTCGCCGCCGCAATGTGGTCCACCGACCCCTCTCCGCCACGCCCCCGCTCCTCATCCCAGAACGGCGCCGCCACGTTGTGGTCCCTGCACCACTGTTCCATCAGCCCCTTCACCGCGTAGTTCGGTATCACCGCCGTGTGGATCAGCCGCCTCCCGCTCTTCGGGCAGCTGTGCCGCCCCGAGTCGAGCCACCGCGCGATCGAGCTGCGGTCGTACGTGTGGCCCGACGACACGATCACCGGGTCGCGCATCAGGTCGAGCGTGATCGGGCACCGGAACTCGTCCGGAATGCTCATTTCGATAGAATTACACAACAACGAACTGCTCGCCCCTGCCCCTGTTGCCGCCATCGCCGTTCCGGCCGCCTCCGGTTTAACAAGCTCACTCGTGGAACTACTGCTGCTGCTGCTGCTGCTGTTACCGAACATCATCGCTTTAGAGAGCCTAACAAGAGCTAGTAGGCCGTAGATGTTCGAAACCGCGACGACCCCGCCGGTGCCGGCCTGCTTAGGAATCTCAGCCTCGAGCCTCCGTATCTCCTCGTCGTAGTCCAATGCCGACCGGACGCCGAGCGTCCGCATAATCGCCTCCATCTTCTCCCAGTTATTTAAATGGTCGCGACGATCGTCGTCGCCATCTTTGTAGTTCTTACCCATGGCCTCGATGAGCTCCTCCCTTAAACGCAGCTCGTCGCGGCCCACGAACACCTCTGCCCGCTTGAGCTGCCGGTGGGCCAGCTCCACCTGCTCGCGGGCGTCCGCCGTGACGTCTAAACCACTCAGAGGGAGGATGTCGAGAGCCCGGCCCAGCTCTTTCGTGCACGAATAGAATTGGCGGGAGTAGGACTCGGTCTGCAGAAGACCCCAGAGCGCGCTGCCGGAGCCGAGCGCATCGATGACAGCCTTTATCCGCCGGACGATGGAGTAGAGCTCGGTGAGGCAGAGTATCGCGGGCGGGGGTAGCGGCGCTGTTGCGTGGCGGAGGTCGTCGAAGAGCGGGGAGAGGAGGCGGATCCGGCGGGCGGCGGAGGCAATGTTCCGGGACTGGAGGAACAAAGGGGTCGGCGCATTCGCAGACGCCGCCACCTCGTCGGACACGCGGAGGAGGGATTCTAAGAGTGAATTCGAAGGGAGGAAGCCGGATAATAAGACGCCCGCAGCGGCCGCCGTCGACTTTCGGGGATTCATTGGTTGGTCCCAAGACGTTCCCGGTGACGGTGGGGCGACCGTGGATTATTAAATAACCTTCTCGTCTAATCCATTGATTTGGTCGCACGAGGAACATTAATTATAATTAATCAATAAAATTAAGCACATAATTGGATAGTCAGAATGAGTTGAGGAGAGGGTTTTTGTCTCTGCATGTTTGTGCTTTAGCTTAGTAAATAAATGAAGACGTAGGGGGTGGCAACAACTTGGGAGGCTGCCACGTGGCGGCAGGGGAGCGTTTGAGGGGTTCGTTATTAGTTGGTCGACGCTTCAACGGCTACTGGTTCGAAAGAAACTAAATAAATTGAAGCTAATTTTCAGATTAATTGATCCTAAACCTTTTAATTTTTGTATCATGGTTCTAAAACTTTCACAATAGAATTATTATTTATTTTTGTGATTACTTAAATATGGTTACATGACGTTTTTGTTGACTTTTTCTTTTTTTAGATTTTAAAAACATGTTATGTAAATTTAGACGGTCGAATTTGAGTCATTAGTTCGGATTGAAAATTATATTATATTGGTAATTAGCTACTAGTAAAAGAGCAATGAATGTAGCAGCAGATTCTATTAAAAATTTCAATCGAAACTATTTAGATAAAATTGACGAATATGGATTAGGCGAATCGCATTTGATTTAAGATTTGCATAAATAGAGATCCCAGGACTTAATTAAACCTTTTTCTTATTAAGAAGCTCTGCAGTGGTTCTGTGTGAACACCTGCACTGGTTGTCCAGCCAAATTGCTGAAGAAGAGATTGGTAGAAAAGTCAGTAATCTTATGGTAATTATAATTAAATAAGTCATACTTAATTGAGTTTCTCTTATTATATTTGTTAATTGAACCAATCATTTGTGGCCCACCATGTGGGGTTCACATGTCATCTTAATCCATAGACATAAATATACACAAATTAGTTTATGTTTAAGTAATTCTTTAAAAATTCAAATTTCATCCACTATAAAGCAGCTATAAATTTTTGTTTTTTAAGAGATAGCTAGGTAGCATACTATCCGCTTCGTTTATTTCATTTCGAAATAAATTTAGCTGAAAATGTGAATCAACTAAGATTCGAATTTAGAATCTCGAGTACCAACTGCCAAATTTTTTGCCACTTGCACTAAGATTCATTAAAGGAAAAACTTCAAAAACCCCCCCTGTGGTTTCGTGCATTCTCACTTTGCTACCCTGTGGTTTAAAACGTATCAATTTGCCCCCATGTGGTTTCGTTTTTATCTTTTTGTTATCAATTTTATTATTATTTTTTTTTAAAATCAGTGACAAAGTTAAAATTAAAGGATACTAAAGTGACTATTTGATAAATATAGATGGTTATCTGAAGTTTTTTGTATATAATTNTTTGATAAATATAGATGGTTATCTGAAGTTTTTTGTATATAATTTAACGAAATATTAACGAAAAAGCTTCCGAAAAGATAAAAATGAAACCACAGGGGGGTAAATTGATACGTTTTAAACCACAGGGTAGCAAAGTGAGAATGCACGAAACCACAGGGGGGTTTTTTGAAGTTTTCCCTTCATTAAATTGAAATTTACACTGCTTTACAATCAATTTATATTGGAAACTGCACTATATATTTTCGAATGTTAAAAAGCAGACTTTTATTTGAATGTATCAAAAGCAACAAATTCCAGCATCAATTTAGATTGTTAAATCATTAAATTAAATTTAAAAGCAAAAAAAAAGGAAAAAAAAAAAGACCAATCCTATCAAATACCATATATTCAGAAAAGCCTTTAATTATCTTTTATTCTTTTATTCTTTTTTAATCTATTCCCTACATTGCCGAGTCATCGCCACGACGCAAAAATGCTCTCGCAACTCCTCTCCTACTCTCCCCCTCTCCCTCCTCCGATCGCCTCCTCCTCTTCCTTCTTCCACTTCCACCGCCCCTCCTCCACCTCCGCCGCCGCCTCTGTATCCGGTGGCGTCCGCCGCGGCGACCTCGCCGGAGCCCGCCGGCGCGGCCGCCCCGACCCCCCGAAGTGTTCGCTCTCGCTGGATGGCGCCGTGGTCCGCGACGTCGGCGCGGCGGCGCTCGCCACGGGGGTTGCCCTCGGCATCCTCCGCTTCTGGGAGGAGCTCGCGAAGAGAGGGGTCTTCGAGCAGGTTCGCGATCTCCACTCCCATTTCGTTGTTGTAGTGTGTATTGGTTGCAGCGCGTTGTGCGGTAAGAGTAATCTAGGGTTTTGGAGTTGAGAATGTGGAGTTTGTGTAGTTGGAGAAGCGTGAGCAGTAAAATTTGGAGTTGCAAGCAAGATTGTTGAAGTGAATTTGTGAATTTTTGGACCCGAGGAGTTTGGTCTCAAATGTATATGTAAATGTAGTTCTGTAAGGATGTGGAATTGTAATAAACTGTTCTTTTAAGTGCAAATGAGCAGGAATTTAGGAGTATTAATGTCAATAAGTTCGTATTGGAAGAGGAATTCTCTGTTGTACAGCATGGCATTATGGCATGATAGATCAGGTCATTTAGGGGTGACATAGATGTAATTTGAAACTAGGAATGGGGCATCGGATCATCCGGATCTTCTCAAAGGAATCTATAGATGGATTTCTTGCTTTTTGATGCGATTTTGATTCTGTAGGATTTACTGCAAATTCTTGTTTATGGTCAGATCTACAAAATTAGGTGCTCAATATGAAAGTCGTAAGGTGAATTGCTGATAAGGTGACCAAACTTCCTTTTTTTCGTGATCCAACTAATAATTATGCTATTTCTATTACTCGCAATAATCTTTCCATAACATCAACCAAAATTGGCCTATTACTAGCTAACTGGGGAAGCTGCATTTGCTTTCTTTTACAAGTTAGATGTTTATGTTAGGACTTCATAGCGACGCATGACAAATTGTGAGCGTTGAATTGAAACATATAAAAGATTAAGGATAACGATAAAAGTTCTAGTATAATTAGTGAACTTTGCTGCAATTTATTCAAAGTGCAAATTGTTGTTGCATATATTGAGTTTATGTGTAGTTCTGCATATAACCATGTGAACAGATACAAGAACACACATTGTTTTGTTTTCTTCTTATGCATATAAATATATTCGTAAAGCTATTGCCCAATGGTAACCATTCCTTTCATTTTTTGTATGTTAGAAACTAAGTCGAAAGCTTGTGCATATAAGCATTGGAATGGCATTCTTGCTCTTCTGGCCCATTTTCAGGTAAAAGCATGTTGAAAGATCTTTCGTAATTTACTATATCATTGTTCTTGTGATTCAGTTATGCCTGCTGATTGTAGTTCAGAAAGCTACGCTCCATTTCTTGCGGCACTAGCTCCTGGAATCAATATTATAAGGATGCTTCTATTGGGACTCGGTATATGGAAAAATGAAGCAATGGTCAAGTCGATAAGCAGAGAAGGAGACTACAGGTTATACTTCTCGTATACATCTCTACTAAGTCTACACATTTCATTTTCCGTTACTGTGTACTATTTAGTCCTTTTGCTTAATTGCATGTTAACTGATTATACCTTCTTTTTGGGCCTTTTTGGCTTTAATGGATTATGGAGTCTCTTTAGATGGTGTTTTCTGAATAAAACTGTTTCAAAAGCATTATTAGTTTCTTCATTCAAATGTACTTTCTAGCTTGTGCTCTTGGCTTCCCCAAAGCTTATATTTGCTTCCAACCGCTACCAAAGCTCCAGCTTTTTCGTTAGCCGACTTCCCGAAGTTTCTGGTTTTTAGATTAGACACCCAGTTATGCAAGCCAACCAAATGGGCACTTAAATTGTTAATCTTGCTCTGCCATCTTATCGTTCTTATACTTATTCTTCTCTGATATTTAGAGAACTTCTGAAGGGCCCATTATACTATGCGTGTACTATAACTCTTGCTACTTTGATATTCTGGCGATCATCTCCCATGGCAATCGCTGCAATCTGCAACTTATGCGCTGGAGATGGTATGATTCATATTTTTACTATTGATAGTATTTTTTTACCCTTTTTTGACTGTCTTTCACTTGTTCCCTTCTGTATGTCAGTTAATGAATATGAATTTAGGTGTGATGTTGGAAAATATGGATTTTTGGTGATGGGATATCGATAAAATAGAACAGTCTTCGTTTCTGTCTTGTTGGAAATTGGAAATCAACGCTAGGGGATCACGGTATATCACTTTTCTTTACAAAGAATTTTTACAAAGGAACATTATTTTAAGTACAACATTACATGGAGATAAGAGAATTAGCTTTTTAAAGGCATAAATGAAAGTTCAAATATTACAGAGATTTTTCTTACTAGGTGGTTTTGAATAGGTAAAATATGCAAATATCTTCATTTTGTGAGTACCCAAAAGTTGAGTTACATAGGCAACAATCCTCAATCCTCCTCTTGTTTGTGCTCTCAGGTGTTGCAGACATAGTGGGAAGACGATTCGGAAAGGAAAAGCTTCCTTACAATCCTAACAAGTCCTACATCGGCAGCATAGCAATGGTATTAGCCGGCTTCATAGCATCAGTTGGGTAAGTATACTGATTATTAATTAGAAATTACTTTATTTTATCCTATAACATATCGAAATTTAGAGCTCTCTATATTTTTGGATTGCTTTAGGTACATGCATTACTTCCACTTATTTGGATTTATTGAGGAAAGTTGGTGGATGGTGATTGGCTTCTTTATTATCTCTTTAACTGCAGCTTTTATAGAGTCACTACCCATTAGTTCAGATTTAGATGACAATTTGACAGTTCCCTTAGCGTCGCTGTTAGTTGGTGCTTTTGTATTGTAATGCCAGTATTTGTACAAGTAATTTGTTACAATATCTTGTTGCTGATGCATGTCTATCTTTTCTTACATACCATGCGTAGATTTTAAAGCCCCCATTAGATTTCTTAGACTACTAGTAGAGTTGGTAAGTGCATGAATATGATAGATAATTACGGGCTTGAACATCTCTCTGATATACCTTATCCTATTGGAGCAACAAGACCCTGTCTTATGCTGTAGTACTATTCATGAAACTTCACATAAATACCTCTGTTATTTGTCAGAATATGCTGCATGAATCTAAATAATTCAGCTTGAGAATTTCGCCCTCTTTGATTGAAGAGTGATCATTAGGATGGAAAAGCTAATTAAGAACTATGATCCAACATTTTACATGTTTAGAGTTCTTTTGAGGTGATACAAGCTATTACACATATCGCCGTTTTACCTGAAGTGCCCTATCATAATATCATTCAAATTATACGTCTCACAGGTTGGTTAAACGCGAACAAAACTGAATCTTTTTTGTTTCAGAATTTCTTAGTTCTTATTGGTGATCTCTTTGAATTCAAGTGTCAAAAATATTTATCTGCTCCATCTTTACTAAAATCTAGGAAAAGTGAAAGTAACCATTGAAGCTAACTTTCTTATGTTGGGATCTACAACGGCATGTATCCTAGTTGTGACCACATGCATCCATGTGCCTTAAACTCTTGTTAATGAACATCCCTAATGTTTTACCAACATATTAAAAAAAGTATTTCTTTTTTGTAACAGCATGTCTAATTAATCATGTTCCCCCACGACATTGTCTCCATTTCGAGGAACTCATATCCATGTGTCTAACTAAAAAAATAGAGTTTATCTCTTATTAGAATTCTCTGGTTTCGATTAGATTCTGCCCTAATTATTACTAGCACAGTCATTAGAGTATATCTACGGATCTCGCAGAATGCTATCTTTATATATTGTAGATGTGTAGCATGCTATCCGTTTCGTTTATTTCATTTAGAAATAAACTTAGCTGGAAATGTGAATCAACTAGGATTCGAACTTGGGACTTTGGGTACCAACCACCAAGTTCTTTGTCACTTGTTTTAGGGATGGTCGTTATCTAAATCCTACTCGATAGCCACATTTTATGTTTTCCCTGTGGTCCCACCATGACAAATACGACGTACCAACCATTCTTGTTTTTGTAATTGTTGCTACGCCCTAGCTTTTATCACCCCATTCATGGGCTAGATAAGTTTTTTTTGAGAAAAAATTAGCACGTCATTTGCTTCATTCATTCAGACAATAAATTTAGTTACATAGAGTGAGACAGCAGAGGCCTCAAGAGGATAAAAAAAATTTAAAGAAAAAAGGTATAAAAATAAAGGTATAAGAAGAGTCATAAAAAGGTTAAAAATAATTATAGCGTCAAATCAAGTACTCAAAATTTGTAGATATCATTCAGCTTGACAGAGCTCGGTCCATTCCGTTGCCAGTTTTCCAACGCATTGGACTAGATAAGTTACTGCACAAGAAATTGCACTTCATAAGAACATACGCTTTTTGTGATACTGGGTCCTAAAATACTATCGAAGTGTCTATTTCGTTTTGTTCTACCCCAGCTCCAACAACAGTCCAGTCTCTAGAGAACATTAGACACAACAAATAATGAAGTTTTTTTTTGCTCTGCAACGGAAATCAACATTGAGATTCTAAAGTAGAGTTTCAAGTAGTTGTTTCTGATTCTCTTGTGTGAAGAAATTAAACCGTTTAGAGCACATTAGTATGTGTTATGCTACTCCTAAGAACATACTCGGACAGTAATAGATCCTACTTGATAAAGTAGTATATTTGTGGCTCGAAAAATTGTTTGATAGATGAAAAAAATTCAAACAAAGCGTATATCAGCACGTTTCAAGTGGAGCATTCTATAGGTAACATGGTGGGCCAGGTTCACGCAACAATCTCTAGCACATACGTGTGACCCGTGTATTGTGGTACATCGTCTCCATCTCTTGTTTCGATCACTTTCGCCCAAAAAAAGAAAAAAACTTTTTCCCATTGACTCTGAAACTCGAAAACACTGTTCAACTCTTCTCCAAGGATTAAAGTTCCGTGATGTAAAATCGTACCAAAAATTTGCCAGCGGACCGTGCCAATTGTGTCGGACAGTGTCAATGTATGCCGATCAAAAAAAAACATATATGCTGATCCGTAATAGCATAAAATATTTATTTTTTTTAATAACAAAATATACCAATTATTTTTATATATTTTTATCAATTTTTTTAAACTTTGTTGAGAAAAACATCTACTAATTTTAAAAATAGAGAATTTTACGTTGTGCAATCGACACGAAAGCTGTATCGTACCGATATCTTGCCGACACAATACGACATGATAAACACGACCCGTGTCGTGTCGATGGACACCTTAATCCTTACTCTTTCCATATAGTCACCTCTCAACTAAAAAAATAAATAATATATATATAAATATATAATGCCCCATTAGATGTACAGAAGTCGGCAACACCACAAGCCTTTTTTACATGACCTATCCCCCTGAGGCGACTTTGCCTTGGAATCTCTCCTGTACCTTTTAGGGCTCCGAACTTCATTTCATAGTCATTTGCCAAGCATCAAAGTAGATAAAGTTGGTTGAAAAACCAAACAAAAGAGAGATAATTACCAGGACCTGTTTACACTGTACCAAGTAACCCATCATATCCTGGGGAATTTTAATACAATTTCATGACCGAGGGGACTCATTGCGCCAATGAATAGATAAGAAGAATCTGGTGCAAGTTACAATTGCACCAGCAACAAGGCAAACACAGTGAAATAATCTTCAGTATGATCTATGTACAAGGAGATTATGCTCTCCCGACGAGAGAAGAATTCGATCTCCGAATACATGGTATAGAAAAATGAACCATATAGCAGAAGTATGATTTTTTGAGAGCAGAAGTATGATTTTTTGAGAGAAGAATTTAGTCGAAGTGCTCCCAGTCAGTGGTAATATTTGTGGACGAAGACATCGGCCGAGGCGCACTCAAGCTGCCCAATCCGTTTTCAAAAGTCTCCCATTGGGTTGTCACTGCAACAGTTTTGCTGCTGTTACTGAATGGGTTCGCATTTCTCGCCTTCAGTGTGTCCAGTGTCTCTACGAAGTTCTGCACTCGGCGCACCTTAAATAGAGAAAATTTGAGAAAATAATATTAAAACAAGCTTTGCTCAGTAATGATTTTATTCATAAATAACATGATCATAAAAAATAATTTTTTTTAAAACAAAATAGAGAGGTCTATTTCCAAATAAATATATTATGAAGTAACATTCTAGATTATTAGTAATTTTGTCGGTGATATAGTTCATTCGGAATGTTACTTCAACTGAATCTTCTTAGTTAGAATGAACATCAACATAAGACACTTGTATCATACAGCATTAATATAATTCTGATGCATCAACATCTAGAACTAGCAGCATCATGTGACTATTCAAGACTAATTGTCGGTGCACATTCTCTTTGAGGTAAAAAGGTCTTCCAAATGCCAATGATTCTTTAGAATCTTGTTAACCCAACTTTGAGCACGTGCAGAAGTGCTGTGTAGTATGCATTACATCCAGTATCAAAATCCCCATGGGCCTAGATGACCTAGAAAACTTAATTACCTCCAGTTTTGAAAGCCTATGTGGAGGTATTACAATGAATTAGTTTCAAAATAGGAAAACACAAGCATCATTTCCTCCGCTGAAAATGCATACTATTGAAAGAAAAGACACAAGCATTCACGAGAAAGATCCACGGCTTTTCAAGTGTCTACTTGGCATAAACTTAGTAACAGTCCTGCATAAACTAATTAGTGAATCTCATATTTAATTTCCTATATTCCTCGTTAAGCTTCTAACAACCAACTGGTTCATAATATCCTTTTCCATGATTCTATCTTTAAGGCTTCGAAAAATCTCTAGTTGTTTTCCACTCGTAATTCCCCATTGTCATTGTCAACTCTACACACACACACACACACACACACACATGAAACTGAACCGTCAATACCTATGTTATGCTAGTTCTATCACATGGTAAAACAAGCTATAGCTAATCAAGCAATCCATGTTTCGTGCCAAAATCTGTTTGGAGCCACAAATCAGGCTACATTGTGTCTTTCATACAATTAAACATGAGAAAAGGAATAGCCACATTATATGATAACGTACGAATTCTACAAGGATAAGCAGATTGACAATTGGGATTCAATAGCAAATATATAAGGAACAATTATATAGCATGATCTAAAGACAACCGAATATTAATTCAGAATTATATAATAACAAGTAATAATTTAACGTTGCAAAAAATATAAAAGAGCGAACATTAAAGATACCTCGATCCTCCTTTGCACCTTTGCCTCACCCTCTGCCTCAATACTGTCCAATTTCAGCAACTGAACCATCAGCAATTCAGTCAAAACAACAAACTCCTTATCTGCAACCTTCTTTCCTTCACGAACGGCAGATTCCAGAGCTGAAACCTGCACAAAGTTGTCAAAATTTTTCATTAAACATGCTGCCAAAGACAAGAAAGAAACCCACCTTTTATCTAACAAAAGCGCGCGCACGAGAGAGAGAGAGAGAGAGAGAGAGGGGTTATTCACCTTCTCAGCAAGCTTGCTGACCTCAGCCCTCACTACCGCGATGGCCTCACAAGCCTTTGTGATCCCCTGATCTCTCTTCATCTGCTCGAGCTTCAGCTCTTTGCTTGCTGGGTCCTCCAATAAGACTACTTTCGCCATATCCTTCACACCCGCCATGTGCAAACACTCATCATTATCCTTCTCCTTCCCTCTAAACAGGATCCTCTGTTCCTGCGGCTCCAATCCAGTCTCTTGCGAAAGAACCCTCTTCAATTCACCTTCATTTTACGGTAAAGATTACAAAGCCAACACGATTAAGCATTTAATCAAACACTTGGCAGGCAATTCTAAACCCAAAGATAAACCAAACCCCACCAAAATAAGAGAAATTATTCCTTCACAATCAAGTTTCAATGATCAACGCTTTAAAACCAAAATCTAATCAGATAAACAGTTTATGACCTACATCATCAAAAAAGCCTATGTATGCAAAGCTATTACTTTTAAAGCTCTATCACCTAGACATCAAGCAGACCCACAAACTAATGATATAGAATCCGACATTGTACAATTCGAAATAGGCGTCCAAAATTTATGAAAAAGTTTGCCATAGTGACCTATAACACAACCAACAAATCAAATTCCGATTTTGAGAACTTCGTACTAGGGTTTTAGAGGCGTGCAATAACTTCCCCGCCAACAAAACAATCAAACAGAAAAGGGAGAAAGGGGAGAAAAGGGATTACCGAAGGTTGCTTGGGCCGGGACGGAGACCTCATGGTGGTAGGAACCATGCGAAACCCTAACCCTAATCATGGGTCCCGGGGACCCAACCCCGTCGTCCCTCTTCTGAACCAGCATCCCTCCGGGGCGGAGCTCCCACTCTATCGCCTCACCGTCCGGGTTCTCCGACGCTAAAGGATTCGCACTCGATCCCTTCATCATCTCCTTCGAAACCCTAGCAAAGGGGAACTCCTTCGGTGGGCCTTAATGGCGAAAGAGATGGATGTGGTGTTGAGGTTGGTGGGAGATGTGAAAGGGTTCCTTCCGTGAGAGAGAGAGAGGGAGAGAGAGTTAAAGAGTGGTTGGGAAAGCGAAAAGTGGAAGCTTTGGGGAGCAAAGGAATAAAAAAAGAAAAGAAAAAAAAGAGCAGCTTTTTTTGCAAGCTTCGAAGTGGCTTTAAAGAGTCGAAGGTCGGTGAAGAACAAGGGAGAGAGGAGAGGAACTTTTTGCAGTTTGGTCCGCTACGTTTCTTTTAAATACATATGGGTAAAATAATTGCACAGTGGTCCCCAAACTTCAGATAATTCTCAATTTCATTACTAAACTTTTAAATTTCAAATATTGAAGACCAAAAGTTTTGAATATGTCAATTTTTATCCGCCTGATAAAAAATATATTGTCGACTACACCATGTGCGTCTATATCCTCCTGCTGCTCCATGCTTCTCTTGAATTTTTTCTATTATATTGCAATTTATATTGTTCGATAAATTGTAATATTTTTTTCTATGTATAAATTGAACAGTTAGATTAGATTTATAGGATGATCAAACAATAATATTATTTCTCTCAGG
Organism: Ananas comosus; assembly: GCF_001540865.1. Lineage (NCBI taxonomy): Eukaryota > Viridiplantae > Streptophyta > Magnoliopsida > Poales > Bromeliaceae > Ananas > Ananas comosus. The sequence continues at coordinate 1,348,574 of NC_033643.1, read as the reverse complement.
CCAAATTATTCACTATATAGTAGATAGTCTTGTAATATCAAACTTCCTCTCGCAAATGTCTCCCTTCTCGATCAAATTTTTTCACATATTCGCATGTATTTTGTGTCGTACCTGAATCATGCTTTGAACATACAAACACGTAATCCAAAATATAAATAGCTTGAGAAGAGATGATTGCATGTCTTTAAATTATTTGCACAAAGAACTCCCAATTTGCGCCCATTTAAAATGATTGTTGGCAATAAAAACCTTCTTGCACAGTAATAACTGAATAAAAAATTTTAACGTTCACATACATTTTCTAAAAAAATAAAAGTATCAAACTTAAAAATTGGCCCATATAAAGTAAAACTCAATAAAAAGTTTGAAAATGTACTAGTAATGCAAACTCTTTAATAGATACAAATATTAGAGTGCGGCTAGGATGCTTATGGAAGCACGGAGGGCTCCGTGCATTCACTTTGTTTTCGATGTTTGGACTTTCGAATCGACGATCGGCTCTGTTAGACTTGATCTAGAGTATTTGAAGTATCTAGAAAATAAATTTTGCGATTTTTCAATATCATTTGCCTAGTGATCGAAGTGGCTCAAAATCAACGGCTGAAAATAAAAATCTTATAAAATATAATGATATGACATTAAAATTTTAGATTAAAGTTATTGATCTTATTTTATATGGTATAAAGAATTTTTTACCAAAATTTCATGTGATTTGGATATTTCTACACCGTTAAACTTGCAATCGGCTCACCACGGCCATTAAAATTATTGATTTTGAGCCCCTTCGATCACTAGGCAAATAATATCGAAAAATCGCAAAATTTATTTTCTAGGTACTTCAAATACTTTAGATCAACTCTAACGGAACTGATCGTCGATTTGAAAACCCGAACATCGAAAACAATTTAAAAGCACGAAAACCTCCGTGCTTCCATAAGCATACCTGCGCAACTCCAAATATTAAACTATTTGTGTTAGTGTAGGTATATATATATTTATGGGCCTGGGAAGCAAAGGATAAGATTTGAGGGTCTATGATACGTATGTCGGTGTGGGTATTAATTTATTAATTAATAAGCCGAGGTGGAAGGTCAATGGACGGTGGTGGATGCATGGGAACTTCACATGAAGATGAAGTGTTTCTCATTTTAAAATATTCCTCATTTAATACACGTAGCAAACGTAATTTTATTACTAATTATTAATTATTGTATTAATTATTGAGATATGAGAGGTAGATGTGGACCTACCAATAATTTACTATTAAAAATTCAAAAATGTCTCAATCTTTCGTTGGTAAAATTTCATATACAAAACTCAGATTTGCTTTTAGATGGAAGTATTAAATGTGATTATTACATACTAATTGCAATTAGGCCTAACTTGGTCGCAATTTTATTTATTACCTAAAAAGAAGAAAAAATGAAAACATATTAAAAATTTTTGAATCTTCTAAAATATAAAATAGAAACTTTTAACTGCCACATTACTCAACCAGCCTTAGTCTAATTGACTGACACTCTATGATAGGATAAATAATTATTAAATTTCAAGCTTTTTGAACATTAATTAGCAAGTGTAAATGATTGCTGAGTTCTAAACGTCTATAATTTTTCTGAACAATAAAAAACGTACAACATAAACAAATTTCGTATTTGTACGGAAGCATTTACACTTTAACTAAGCGAGGCAAAATCTTTATTAATGTAAATTGAAACAGTAATTATTAACTGCATAGTAATTTACTTTGTGCTTGTGAAATCAAGCACATTAAGTAAGACTAGCTCAAGAAACGCTGAAGAACGCAGCGAAAGTATTAATTCGTATCTTTTTCGGAAGCGATTCGCGTTACAACTCGATGAGCCCGGATCGTCAAGGTTGATTCACGTGTCCTTTGATCGTCCTTAATTAAATCTTCTCACGTTTCAAACTCGCGATGGATCGAACTACAAACGAGCACGATCACAAATCCACCGTTCAAGTCACTCTTAGAATAATAGGTTGATGGAGGATGTGGTTTCTCTCTTTCGTTTTCTTATTCTCTTTTCTTTTTCCGTTTTTGTACATATTGTTATGTGAGATCGCCCGCATATTTATAAGGGATTCCAAAATCCTAATAGCGTTAGATATAAGGCCAAATTGGTTATTAATTGTTATCCTAATATGACTAAGACTTATCTCTAACTAGCTTTCCAATTTGAAAGCGAGATTAATTCCAATTCAATTAGATAACATAATATCCGTCGGATCGAACTCGCTTATGGGCATACGCGATTCGATTTAACCGAATGCCAACAAGCGCCATTAAAACCAAGAATATTATGCAACAAATACTAGTACATATTCAAACAACAGCTTCTTATTAAGTTGGGACTTAGTTTTTTTACACAAGCGCGAGTGAGTTCACAACAGAGGGAAAATTAAGAAACTCTTCGTTGTTGATAAAGCTGCAGCAAGAAGCTCTTCGTCATGATCAGTATATGGCCACCAATTCAGCTTCTTCCAGAACATGTCCCTGAATTGCATCCAAAAGCTTCTCCTTCGTAACCTATAACACGTGCAAGAAGATACACTTAAGTATTAAAGCTTCTTGTTGTAAAAAAGTTAATATTATCACGTAAGTGGAATCTGGGCTACAAATTGGACGTCTTCTTGATCCTAATTAAGAATCAGGGCAATTGCGCCTAATGATTCCAATCCAATTTGTCGTGAGAGGATTCGGCCCATTTCAGATTCTCCACAAAGCGAGAATAAGAATGTGTCAGGGCCCCCTTGGTTTTATGGCCCCCTTGAATTGAATGCTAAGGATGAATGCATTGCGATGCGCTTCCCTATTTTATGCAGAACCGCAAAATTGCAATATGTAAAATTTAATATTTTTTTATTGTACTGATCGTTTCTAGAGCAAGTGCCAAAGGGTTTGGTGGTTGGTACTCGAGACCCAAGTTCGAATCCTCATTGATTCACATTTCTATGCTATTTTTATTTCTAAATAAAATAAACGAAGCCGGTAGCGTGCTAGCTATCTCTCTCAAAAAAAAATATATATATATATATAGAGTCCGGTTATGGTGCTTGTAAAAGTACCAAGCATTTGGTGCTTATAAATTTTTTACCGTTAGATCTCTAACTTTAATTATTTTTATCCGTTAGATTATATTATTCAACCAACCACTCACTCAATCCTAAGAGGCCACATCATCCCAACCACACATCCTTTAATCCAAGGTCCAAAAACTTACAAGCACCAATGACTTAATACTTTTAAAAACATAAGAGTTCAATTTTATATATATATATATATATATATATATATATATATATATATATATATATATTTCTATANTAGTTCTATCTTATTCTAAAATTATAATACTTCCATTTAAGATTAAAATAATTTTTTTTAGCTTTTAGAATTAAGGAACATCCAATAAATTTTTGGACTGAAATAAAACAAATATATGATAGCTGATAGGAAGCTCCCCGGTCTCGTTGAAAATTTTCTCATTCAAGTTTTATTCTTTTCTCACCGCTGTATTCTATGCGGATCCAAATGGAATCTTTCGTATTAAGACTCATCAAACACTAATAACCGAAATAAGATTGAGACAAAAATAGAATATATACATTTTTTTTTTATTTTTTGATAAGATTAACCAACTCAAAAAGAGGGTATTTTTAAAATCGTGCTCTCTCAACGCCGGCAATGAACACAATTGCAGTCCCAAACGGAACCATTACTTTGTGAGTTATAAATTATTTGGATAATTGTTTAGAACCGTGACTAAATAGAAAAGAAATCGAGCTTTCCTTTTAACTCCTCAACTTCGGTAGGTGACTACCCTACCAACTGATCTAAAATAACTAAAATTGAAGTAAAGAACAAAAAAACATACATATATATATATATATATATATTCTAACAGGAATGATGCATTCATCACACTTAAAAGCTCAGCCATAATGTTTACGAATTTCAATCTAACTTAATCTAATTGAACGTCAGGTTTAATTTAGAGTTTCTTGCTAGTAAATTTGTTGAAGACCGCAGTAGCTCGCGCAACTGAATCTAAGTTCATCTAAATTAACTTATTAGCCTATTGTCACAGAAAGTTGGATTTATTTTAGTCAATAATAAAATAAATAGCAAACAGGCCACGGACATACCTTGTTGCCGAGGTGCATCTCGTCGTCGAGGGCAAAGAGGCGGAAGCGGATGCGGTGGCCGTGGTGGGTGGGAATGGGGCCGCGGTAGCCGGGGACCTTCCAGTCGTTGTGGCCCTCCTTGATGCGGGCGTACTCGCCGCCGAGGTCCTCCTCCTTGCCGGAGAAGCCCTCGGGGATGCGGCGGACGTCGGGGGGTATGTTGACCAGCACCCAGTGTGTCCACGGCACGATCGGCGTCGACTTCTCCTGCGGCTCGTCGATGTCCTCCACCACCAGCGCCAGCGACTTCGTCCCCTCCGGCACCCCGTACCACTCCAGCGGCGGCGACACGTCCCGCTTCGCCCCCTGCCCCTCCCCCGTGTAGTGCCGCGGCAGCCTCCCCCCCTCCGCGAACGCCGGCGACACCAGCCGCAGCTTCTCCTCCTCCCTCAATTCCTCCACTATCACCGCCATTATTATTTATTACCACTTAATTCTCTCCTCCTCGTTTTTTTCTCACCAATTTTTTTTTTTTTTTCTGCTGTTGCTGCTTCTCTACTATATGATTCTAGCAATACCGTTATGTTGTAATTGAGGAAGTGTCGGGTCATAATATAGCACACGAACTAAATAACAGGGGAGATTTGATCCTTGCTTTCTTTAAATTCCGAGCAGCATCTAGTAGGTGCTTCGTGGTTTGGGAATTGGTGGGCACGTGGCGGTTCGGGAAGCGTGGCGCCGGGGGTGTCTCCCACGTGGAGTCCGTTACCGGACACGTGTCGGTGCCCCCGCGTGGTTAGGGATTGACGGGTTCTCGGGAGATTCGGTTAAACGGGTTTCTTTTAAGTTGCGGGTGCCCGTTAAGATGAGGAAAATTCTACCGAGCTCCCGCGAATGCTCCCGAAGTGTGGAGAACTCTCCCTGGGGGGCTATTCACAGGGAATGTTTTTTCTTATTCTATAATAAAATATTGGAAATTTCTGTAGCTTTTGAAGTTTCGAGAATGTTTCAGAGGTGTAGCGATTTTGATAAGAAAATGGGCTTATAGTCTGTTAACGGCCTAGCCCACTTAGCCTGATTCTCTGGGTTGGGCCTCGATGGGCCGAGCCTGGTATGAGGACTTAAACTTAAACAACTAATTAGGGCCCGTTTATGTTCGATGTCCCTTTCTTTGAGAATTTTATTCATGCCAGTGAACGATAACGGCATGTTTGTCTCGCCGGATCTCGTGCAGAAAACTTGCTCATTCTAGCAATCCCCGAGCAAAGATGTTTCGTCTCGGACGGCAAAGCGAAGATTAGAGGAAGGGAAGTTACCGGAGGCTTATATGGTGCAAGCACTGTTGGCTTAAATCGACCAGCATTCTGCCTTGTGGTGTGAGATCATATTAGCCGAATTATGTTCGAAATGGCGTAAGGCTGGGTGGGTCGAGTCATATTCAAAGTAGCGTGAGGCTGGTTGAACTGAGTCACAATCGAGACCCGTGGATCGCTATATCTATGCGCATTAAGTAAGTTGATTGCGTATTCTAACAGTTTGAGTTTTTGAAATTAATGATTAGTGCCAACGATTCAACAAGCACGAGCCATAATTCACGTGAAGTCTGAGCTCTCGACTTCACGTACTCCGGTTTCTACTCTCGTAACTTGGCAAAATAAACAAACTCTAAGCTTCACAAAAAGGTGACTAGAATTATTAAGTAGAGACCACTATGCTAATCAATTATTATTATCTACTACGGAAGAATAATTAAAGCGCAACAGGTGGCATCGGTCAAAGCGTCCATACCTTTTGTGGAAATGGCTGTTAACCCATCCATCCCACTTTAAAATAAAGAAATATATCTTGTCAATAAGAACGCACGAAGGGAGGTGCACGCGCGGTTCATAATACAACTTTGCTTTGTCGAGGTAATTTGACAAGTGATGTGACTCTCCAAGGAGAAATTCTTAGGACGATAAAATAATAAAAAAAATTATATTTTTATAAATTCGTAAAATTAAATAATTAATATGTTAAACAATTACTGTCTATATATTTTATATATAAATACAAATTTTACATCATTTTATCCTAGATTTATAAATGTTTCCATAATTTTAGTACGAAACAAAAGGTTGTAGGATTAATTAGTCACAGTGGAGAATTGTTTGATAAGACCCGATAATCAATAGATGGTACACAAGTAGTTATCGCATTGTTCATTATCATACCATAATTACTTATCATATCCTATACAATTAATGCATAGCAACAATTCCAAGTAGAATGCTAAAACAATCCTTATATTGTACGCAACAATGCAAAAAATTTTACACTATCACACTTGCACCACGTCACTAATAACAAATCAATTATATTCATTTTTTTCAAACAAAAGTACAATAAAAATATCTTTTTTACAATCATGATGAAACATATAAATATATCTAAGAAAAAATATTTGATTAATTTGTTACGCCACGTTATTAATATATCCGTTGTATTTTAAAATTTTTCCAACAATAGGCCCCAGTACTATTTACGTACGAATTGGGAAATGAGCCGTCACTAACTTATTGGCCGTTCCCTTGATTTTTTTTTTTTTCCTATTTTGAGTGACCCACATCATGTAAGCACCCCCC